>NC_054877.1:2000329-2249525 GCF_018320785.1 Cheilinus undulatus | reverse complement strand
GCTTTCTTTTGCGAAGAGAAGACCTGCCTTACTCGACCTCTGATTGGCTCTATGTTTTAGCTGACCAATCCAACCGACAAATGCAACACATATTAGTCAATCAGTGGCAGAGTAGGACGTGATGGAAGAAAATAAGGAACAAATGGCGTCCTGTATTGACTCAGAACGGGACGCTGCATTTAAATGCAGCAGCGGCGGTTAAATTCCAGCAGGCTTGCCACTGCTGGATGCATATAGGGCATGGGTCACCAAATGGCGGGCCTCGGTCCGGGTCTGGACCCAGGCACCATCCGATACGGACCTGGACCCGGACCTTCAATCATTAGAAAGACAAAGGGAGTTGACAAAAGTAGACGAGCGAGCTGAGACAAGGAGTCTAGGGCCCTATGATTTCCACATTAGCGGAATTGCGGACAGAATCGTGGAATTGGCCAATAAAAATGGAATCTATTATTTAACATGAACATTGCGAAAATTTGAATGAATCTGACTGAAATGCTGTGTTTTTATATAAGAGGAACGTATCTGAGGAATATGTTCCGAGGCCCAACTTGTCACATAACAAACACTCACCCTGCCCCCTCCTAAACAATAACAGCATGTCAAAGCAGCTGCACGAAACACCAGCAAACATTAGCTCAACGCGGGGTAGTACGGGACGACCTACTGTTGAACCTCCAAGAAAACTCATCCGAGTAATTTTACCTCACCACACCTGAGAGTCACGGAGAGACTCTGCGTGAGGCACAGACACACCTCTCATCTACTCCCCCCTTGAGGGGTTCAAACTCAAGTTGGATGGACTCGAAGTCCCGCAGTCTGAATGATGTTCCATTTGAGCATCAATTAGCTTAATAATTCCTCCTGTAGATACTGTAGTTCCCTTTGGTTGCCTAACGAGGCAATACGTGTCTGCATTAACGCAGTCTGATATGAATCAGACAGACAGACAGTGAGGATGGAGAGAGACGAGGAGAGAACCGTTACAGTCAGTAGTAAAACACAACGCAGCATCAAACTGCATGGACTGTTACAGACTGTGAGGGTAAAGAAAAGTTTAGGTAACAGATTTACTTTGAACATTTAAACTTTAAACATCAGTTAGGATGTGATTATACACATGGATGTGTCTTATGTTGGAAATATCTGACTGTTACACTGTTCATAGTTATTTTATGTCAGGGTTATCAAATCTGTGGCTCATGGGCCAACTGTGGCCCTTTTTCAATAAATTTAAGGTTATTTCTATTTAATTGGTGAACATTTTATTTATTTACATAAACAGGGCACTCTTTTTTATGGTAAAATCAGTGGAAAGATTAAAAAATGGAATTCCAAAATATTAAAACGGAACAGCTCTAAAGGAGAGATTTACAGACAGAGAAATGGGTGAGCTATAGACAAAGAAAATTTTCATATTTTATCAGCGCAACAAGTCCCTGAAATCGCACCCAGATCCACATATCACACCAACTCAGGTTAGACATTATGACGTTCCAGACATTTGGTTTAATATATTTTCTCTGACTGGGCTTCTTTGAACTTTAAATGATTACCCCTGATATAGGGGAAATACTGGTGGTCCAATTAAAGTGGAAATTGCCCGCTGTTGCTCTGAAACTGTTTCTGAAGCAGCTAGCAAAGAAACATGGCACAGATGACCCTCTGTGACCTGTTTAAATCACCACTGACCACCCCCTACTGCACATTCATCCAAGCTGAATGTTACCTGTGGACTACAGAAGATAATCATCCTTCTCTAGGCTAACATCATATTCAAGAATAAAAACTCAGCACTGGCTAGAGCCAAACAGTTCAGTCTCTTCCAGAACAATGAGAAGCTCAGTCCATATGGGAAAGTTTCTTTTGTCCACTTCCTCTGCACGCACCAGCATCCGCGTCAGGGAGACCAGCCAGGACCCTCCTTAATGGGTTTATTCGTAAAAAGCTCACTGGTTTATTATTTCAGTCTTTCTTACTTATTTAACACAACAGCTCCTTACTTCATAAACTCTCTGTCCCAATAGGCACGCCCGCTTTACTGTCTTTTCCTGGTCACTCCACTGCCCCGCCTCTTCCCCTACGACACATCATCCTTATTCAATCTCTTCTTTTTTAGTGTTTCATATTTCAGTATAACAGGACACAAACACCAACATTCAACACAGAGAAAGATACAGAGAACCATTCATTTCAAAAGAACACAGAAAACCTGCTGTTTTCATCGATGAACTTTTCATGACATGCTTAGAGATAAACTCCCTTTAATTTATGCTTTAGGTGACGTTGTCATGGTGATATAACCTGGTTAAAAGGAGCCAGCTTTCAGGGATGGAAAATTCTGACTTCAGCTTAAACAGACCAGGCTTTCCCTCTAAACTGGCTAATTCACCTCTCAGAGGTTTTTCTTTCACATGTTTAGACTCACATGAGTAATTGGAAAGGTTTTGTCTCCATACACCCAAACTCCATTCAGTCCAGAGGGGTCTGTTTCACACTGGACCTGAGGAGGAAGTCATGATTAATGAGAGTACTGGACCAGTCTTTTACTCTGGAATAATACTATTACAGTCATTTAAAGACATTTAGAGTGTGTATATCCTGACTCCAGTGTTAGAGTTGTTTATTATGCATGTTGTTTAGCAGTATGTGTGTTTGTATTTTTGGGTGTGTGTCGATGAAACTGCAGTGAGAGGACAGACCAGCTGAAGAGCCAATGAAGGTCCAAAGGAGGAAGAGGAATAAACATTTACTCACTGGAGCAGACAGCACGTCAGGTTGGATGGGTTGAACCTGAGAATGAAACGGAATGAACACTTTTTTCCTCTATAAACTCTGCATTATGCAATAACCCTTTATAAAATAATATTAAAGTCCATTTTAAATGTATAATGTTAGGTCTTAGAAGCAGAGGAAGACAGAAAAAAGAGCATCTAGTCCAGGTCCTCACAGATCTCCTGCTCATCCCATCCTGCATAGCTCAGTCTCCTCTTCAAGCCACCTCACTGGTGTCCCAGACCAGCTCTAAGAAATCTCCTCCTCCTCTGATCCTACATCCCTCATCAACACCAGCATCAGTGCCTAGACTCCATAAGGGGGATCCCTGCTGTTTGCCTCACTGCTGCTTCAAGTAAACAGAGTCATCATGATGGAGTCTAAATCCAAAGACAGTTCACATTCTCTTTCATTAAAATTTGTAAAAATCCACATTTGATTTTGATTGAAACTTGTCTGTCTCTTATTTTGACGTTAATCCTCTGTAATCCCTAGACAACACTTAACTGATCCTGGATCAGATCATCTGACACCGCAAGTAACCCATCATGCACCTATCACATCAATTAGGTGACACCTGTCAACCAATCACAGACGTCCCACAAACATCAGTGATGCCTGCAACATTAAAACACATGAATTCCCCTGAGGTAAGATTTTGGATTGTTCTGTTTGGTTGATGCACAAATGTGGATTTAAAAATACAGATTAACTCACAAAAATGTGGGTAATTCTTCTGGTCAAAATTGTTGGAATTTGGAGTAAATTCCAGCTTTCAAGTCTGGCATAACTGAACACCTAGGAGTATGAGCCGCTGGTGCACTCAGCTCACCAGGAGACCGCTGTGTTTTGGTACTGTGACCTCACTTAGACATCATGCCCCTTGCCCTTTCTATGCAGTAGCCGGTTTTTCAGACTGGTAGTATATTTTGCTGCTTGCAGCTGTTGCTGCTTAACAGCTTTAATAGCAGACACGAGTTTGCTGCGTGTTACTTTTATCTCTCTGCTGTCAAAACTCTGTCATTCCTTCTAAGTTTTACCCCAATAAACGTCCTACAATTGACTGGATTCAGTGTATAGCTGGTAGCTTTTCAAAATAAAAGCACAACCCAAGGGAGTTTCTCCAAAGAAATGCTAAACTTGGCTTTTACTTTGAAAAGTGCAAATTTGAAGTGTTTTGACTGTTTATTTTTACCTGAAACATTTTGAACTGCGTGGAAACATAAAGCTTCATAAATTGTAGAAGTCAGAGGAAAAACTTGATTGAACAGACACACTTATAGCTCGTGGCCTTAATCTGGTTCATCAAGAAACAGATTGCAAACATTTTCTACCCATGTTGATGTAAATATTTGCTACAAGAAGATAAATATGGCTCTCTATTGATCATTTTCCTGTCTAGATGGACAGATAACTGCTCGTGGTGCAAATAAATAATACAAGAGACCTCAAATTTTAAAATTCTCTGTGTGTGAGACATGCAGCATGTCTGAGCTGCAGCCCTGACACTGGCTGCCAGTCTGAAACAGGTTACTGCAGAGGACCGCTGAGGAGACCTGTGGCACTGTGACTTCACAGTACCAGTGAGGACCAAAACATGGCGGCCTCCTGGTGAGTTTATAAACTCAACTTACTCAAACTGCATATATCTAGTGAGGTTTTTATTTCAATATACATACAAGAGATACAAATATCTGTCCAACAAGATGAACATGTGTGATCATGCAGAGTTTCCTTAAATGAGCATTGCTTACTCCAATTTTAAAACACTGAATATTCACGTTTAAGGGCCGGTTCTACTAAAGGTTTGCATGTATAAAAATGCGTGCAAAAAATGTATAAACTGATTTACTAACAGTGCGCGCTAAGAGTTCCGTCTTTAAAAGGTGCAAAATAGCGCAGCTGCATGCAGTTAGTACGTTCGCCGCAATGAATATGCAGTATGGGGCATTTACATGTAATTGTGTGTGTGCTGGGAGGAGAAAATGTAAATATATTTTTTTAGCGCACATAAAGCAATTTATCAAACCTGAAAGCAATTTTGCTCATAGAAACTGCGTCTATATTTAACACGTCTCAGAGGGAGGTGCAAACTGTTTGTATGCGTAATTGCGCACACATGGCTGCGGTTAGTGTGGCAAGAAGGAGACATGGAAACGATGAAAGAAGATGCAGAGAATGCATTTTTCACCCTCGTGTGAGCATTTTTTGAATTAATGAGGAAACAGTCATTAAAACATATCACCTATCCAGTCTGGAGCTGTTGGAGGACCTCAGAGTGGATTTGGAGCCAGCCACGAGGACAGTGCAATGACACAACTCCTTACAAGTTTACTTTTTTTGCATCTGGGTCATTCCAGCTCACGGTAACTATTACAGCTGGGATCTCCCAATCTTATTTTTCTGATGTTCTGTGTAAAAGTTGTAACACTTAACTTTTCTCAAGCTGGCGTTAAACACAAACAAGGAGGAATTTTTAAGGAAAATAGAAAACCTTTTAAAGTAAAGAATATATCAAAATGCAATAAACAACAATTCTGAACAAATACAATCAATAAATCTCTCAATAGAACGTAATGAGTTTAAAGCGCTTCTCATTTAATTAACCCCTCCCCAGAACATAAGCGCACGTCGTGCATGACCTCAAATGAAAAGTAGGTCACAACAAAATTAAAGATTTTATCTTAGTCTATAAAATTTCATTAAAAACTAAAAGTCCAAATTTAACGAAAACAGCAATCTAGTCCTTATCCAAGCACTTTTAAGTGGCTTTAAGCCTTTTTTAAATGTCTATGACTCACATAAATGCAAAGGCAAAAGTCTATAATCCACCAGTCTCAGAAAAAAAAAACCACAATAAATCCACACAGCAAAAAACCCCAAAAACCAAAAAATATGCGATCTACTGCTGGTTACTGGTATACCAGGTAAAAAATACAAAAACAAGACAACCTCACCCAAACTCAGGACCCATAATCCAACAGGGAAAACTCTTTTTCTTCGCCCCAAGGGCTTCTTTGCTGTAGCTTATTTAATGGCCAGTTCAGACCAAAGATTCGCGATCAGACGAGTTGAAACTTGCAACTGTTTGCAACGTTCCACTCTGCGATGTTCTCAACACCTCCCAGTTCACAGTGCTGCAACTGAGTGAAACGATGCATTATTTCCATGGCAACGACTCTCACGTCACTCACTTTAAAGAGATTTACCTAAGTTATGGTACAATAAATCTGTCTCCTAAAGAGGGAAAGTACTGCACATTAACTGTTTTTGTCATCATGATCATGCCTCGATTTCACATGCGAGTGCATGAGAGTAATAACTCCTCCTTGTCATCAACATCGAGCAGCTGTGCAGTTTCACGGCACATATGAATACTAAAATGCTTTGCTACATCAGTCTTGTTATAACGAAAATGTCCCCTGAGAAAAATATTTTTTCCATGGACAGATTTAGCGCAGACAGCCTTTAATTTCTCCTGCCTTTCTTATAAAGTGCAGTGTGTCCTGTCTGTGCACAGCTGGAAAGAGGGCCTTTTCAATTAATATAATCTATTAACCTTTCATTTATTTATTATCACATTATTTGCTTCATGGAAATGATCACATTTATCCTTTTTTTTGTTTGTTTTTACACAGAAACTTTGGCCTGTCAGCTGAACATTAAAGCCTGATGTGCTGCAGAAGAAGACAAGCGTTTAGGCAGAGGTTTCCAACACGGCAGCGCAGTTTAACGGCACACATAAACACAAAAATGCTTTTCTAACTTACACGTCATAATGAAGATATCTGCTGAAAGCTTTTATTTTTTTGTGAACAAATCAGGCTTCTACAGCCTTGGATTTCTCATGGTTTATCACATGAAGCGCAGCACTTCCTGCATAAAAACGCAGCTGGAGAATGGGAGACATTTCTAGTTTTCACCCTTAAATCTCAACCTGAATACTGCCTCCATCCTCCATCAGCTGTTTGGCCGGAGTTTGGTAGCCTGAAGTCTTCATGTTAAATCGTTACAAAAATTGAAGTTTGCCTAATATTTCCAAGAAGCAGATAGATGTGATAAACTGAAATAGAAACATTGTTTAGAAAAGGTTCTCCTTCACTTTATTTGGCTGCGCTTATAAGTAGGAAGCGCTGCACTTTACTGGATAATCCATGAGAAATTCAAGGCTGTAGGAGCTGAATATGTCAGTAGAACATTGATTATTCTCAGAGGATATCTTTGTTATAGCAAGGCTGATCTAAAAAAGCATTTTTGAGTCTATATGTGCCGTGAAATTTAGCTGTCGTGCTGTGTGGTGATAACAAGTGATCATCAGGAGGATCGATGAGAAAAGACATGTTTTTAAAACTAATTACACAAATATCTGATGGAATTGGCTTGCTGCGTTCTTAAACCTGCTCTCTGCGACTCAACAGGCTGATTTGCCTCAGAGGGCTTCATTCGAGCTGCAACACTCAGTTCAGACTGCTGCGACTCGTTCTAGAACAGTCTCCTCAGATGGTGAATCTTTGGTCTGAACTGGGCTTAAGAGTTTATTGGCTTATCCATCAACTCCTTTAATTATGTAAGGTCGAATTTCATTTTGCATGTTTGTCTCTCATGCTGCAAACCATGACACACGCTAAACCCTCATTTAAATAGGCGTGTCTCCAACACGTTTGCACCTCTTGTCATTTGCGCATTCACTCTTAGTAAATCACCTGCAAACTGCGGTCCAACCCCAAACGCAAAACGCACGCATATCAGTACACGCAAGTTGGGATCGTAGTAGATCTGGCCCTTTGTCTTTAGACTCACATGAGTTATTAGAAACGTTTTGTCTCCATACACCCAAACTCCAACTCAGTCCAGAGGGGTCTGTTTCACACTGGACCTGAGGAGGAAGTCCTGATTAATAAGAGTACTGGACCAGTCTTTTACTCTGAAATAATACTGTTACAGTCATTTAATGGGTGTGTATCCTGATTGTTTGTTACGCATGTTGTTGTGCAGTGTGTGTGTGTTTGCATGTTTGGGTGTGTGTCGGTGAAACTGCAGTGAGAGGACAGACCAGCTGAAGAGTCAATGAAGGTCTCAAAGGAGGAAGAGGAATAAACATTTACTCACTGGAGTAGACAACACGTCAGGTTGGATGGGTTGAACCTGAGTATGAAACAGAAGGAACATTTAATACATGAAATACAACATAAAAATATATAAATATCTGTATTTCAGCATCAATATTTTATGTCTTGTTCCCCTTTAAACTCTGTACTATGCAATAACCATTTATGAAATAATATTAAACCCCAGTTTAACTTCATAATGGTAGTTTTAGAAGCAGAGGAAGACAGCAACAGAAATCTTAAAACCTATCTGAAACTAAAAAAGTTTGTTTGATGTCAGTAAATTAGGGATGAGTGAATAGTTTTCATTCTACTTCAGTCATCCTCGTTAATGTTTAAATATCAAACTGCAGACAACTTTGACTACATACTCACATAATCAGAGGCTAACATCAGCTTTAGACTGATACAGAATATAGTACCTGTAAAGTTTTATAATGATATTAATACCCAACACTGGTGTCTGTGCATCCCCACAATAAATGTTAGATAATGAGTCAATCTCCTTCATCACGTCACAATCCAAATGTCCGTTCAGCCAACAAATACATCTCTAATCCAGTTCACCATGATCAACAAACACACTGCCTTCATTAAAAGTAGCTCAACAAGACGAACCAGCTCACTCTAGTAGGTTATAAATAGATTTATGAAGTCTATTCAGCTTTGGCCATTTGACAACAAACGACATGCTGTCTGCTTTGTAAACATCACCGTCCGCCATCTCAGGATCTAAAATGTCCGTTAGACGAGCCGACAAACAAAACAACAATCCAGTTTATAATGCATGACAAACGCTGCCCTCATTAACGACAGCACAAGAAGAACCAGCTCTCTTTATCAGTGAACGATACTAAAATAGATCCATGAGGTTTTTACGGCTATCAATGGCAGCTATCGGCCTTTACATGCTAACATGCTAGCTGAGTGTTAGGAAAAGTCAAAAAAACAGAAACAAATCAACAGAGCTAGTGTGCCATCATCATAAGTAGACTGTAAGTCTCAGATTAGACCTCTTACCATGTTGGTGTCTGTAGGGTTTATAGGTCTTTAGGGTTTATAGTAACGAATCAAAGGCCTTTAGTAGAGCTCTTAGCAAGCTGAGCTAACTTCAGTTACTTTTAGACCTATGTGACTTTATGCTCACCTGGTTAGCATTCTCGCGATGTGTCGCAAGACCGAGGCCATGGCTGCATGAATCATCAGAGACAGGGATATTTAACTTTGATTCTATTTGTTTTACTATCCACTGTCAATCTTAAATAAAAAGTCCTGCTTTGTCATTTTACTGAAAAAAACAAACAAACAAAAAAAGTGAAATTAAAGTGCCAGAGACTGGGGACCCTGGATTTAGCCATTTAGCCACTCTTTGAACTTCACTGCATGTTTTTGCTTGTTTTGCTCCTCCTAAACTATTGTCGCCACTTTCAGACTTCTGTTGCCTCTGTTAATCCATTTTTTCAATATTTAAGACTTTTTCTGCTGGTTTGTTATTTTATTTTTACCCCCCCCTTTTTTTTTTACCTCTTCAGCCTATCTTTTTGTTAACCTCTTGTCACCACTTTTCATGCTAATCATTTTGCCTATTTAACCCATTCTTTGCCCTTCTCTGCCTTCTATTGCCTCTATTTACCCATTTTTTCCAATTGTAACTACTTTTTACCACATGTTCTGCCATTTTTCAAGCAATTTTTGCAACTTTCCAACTATTTTTTGCCTCTGTTTATCAATTTTCCCACTTTGAAAACACTTTAAATCACTTATTTTCCAGTCATTTTTTGGACTTTTGTCCCATTTTTGCCTGTTAGACCTTTTTTATTTTTTTCCCAATTTGGTACCTTTTATTTTTTCTGGTAACCTTTTTTTTACCACTGCTCATGCTATTTTTAGCCAATTTAAACCTATTTTTGCTGACAGTTCTCTAGGGTTGACAGCCTCAAGTCGATTGGTTGATTAATTGGTCGATGACCTCATGTCTGACCAAAATCCAATTTTTCAACAATCGCACGTGCTACTTTAAGTGGAAGAATCCATTTTTTTGCAGGGGTGAGAAGGGAGATGTCATGTGTTTTATTTTTTTCAGTTATCGGGTGTTACAAAATATAATTTACAGAAAAAAAAAAAATATGATGAAATAAATTCATCTACAGACATGAAAACGTGTAAAACACCAACTGATATCAGCTTACCTCGGACGTTGAGGTTTTAGAGAATCATCTTCTTTTACTGCAAAGTGACTGAAACTCAGTAATGTAGAAAATGCATCCAAAAATCCAGATGTAGTTGAATTTTCATGTGACTTTGACTCCATTGATGTTGATGCAGCATTTTTGGATAAAGACAGCCTCCTCTATCAGAGTCTGATCTGTGATATTTTGAGTCTGTTTCCTCTTCTTGGGCGTTTGAGTCGTTGCAGTCACTCCTACTAGTGACCTTTGCCGTCCCTAACATCTGGTCCAGAGTCTGTGAAAAATAAAGACAAGAGAGATGCAGGTGAATGAGACTGGAAGAGAATAGTGAGTTAGCTTTTCTCAGCCCACTGTGAGCCAGTCAGGCCAATCCTTTTTCAGTTGCTCTATTAAGACGTACAACTTGTCAAATCTCTGTCTTCACACCCAAATCTCTAAATCTTAACTGAATATTTAAGTTCACTTCATAGTCAAAAAGAGTTAGGTCCTATGTTCATGATAAGCATAAAAAATAAGAGACAAAAACAGCGATTGATTGTAAAATCATTGTAACTGAAGTCTGAGATTTATCAGCATTTTAACATTTGATTCTCTCTGTGTCGTCTACCATTTTATAAAGAGTAAAAGAAACTTTAATCAGTCATTTTTACCTTACATCGACATGGAAAATATTATCTAAAATAAAAAAAAAAGATTTTTTACCTTATAGAAAATCCCACTGGATCTTCGGGGTATGCCCGCTCTTATGGAATTTCTTGCAAGGAAAAAGCTGACAGTGTCGTACGGGTGAAACCTAACACACCTGCTGAGTTGTTCTGACTCATGTCAATGAACTCAAAAACAGCATACAGGTGTGCCTTTACAAACTGGTTTAACCACGTCGTATCCTCCAGTCACTGTGGGAATGTCTCTAAAATCTTTTTCTTTTAACTGAACAAGAATCAACCTGTTTTTATTCTATGATGAATTGCTTCCTCTTCTTTTATTAAATGATTCTGCCCTCTGACTCTGATACTCAAAGTTTTATTCTATAAAGACATGAACTAAAGCAGGAACGTGTGATCTTTTGAATCATTTTTGAAAAAAGAGCTTTTGTATTTTCTCTAGTGGAATACATTTAGCAGCCATATAGGTATCAGGGCAAATGTAAACATTATTTTTCTAATTGCTTATACAGTAAAGGTTCCAGAAATATATAGTTTTGATACTCTCCACAAAAATCCAACTAAAGTTAAAATCTAAACATCAGAGGTGGGAGAAAGTCATTGTTTTGCAAGTCTCAAGTAAGTCTCAAGTCTTTAATCCCAAGTCAAAGTCAAGTCTCACGTAAAGTCAAGACAAGTCGAGTCAAGTCCGAAATCATAGGTTTGAATTTTTCGAGTCCTTACAAGTCATAAGCACTGTTTACCAAATAAAAATTCCATTTTAACAATGTAACAATCTATTAAATTTGACAAATACAATGAATGCATTTTGAATTGTTTTTTTTTTTTTTAATAAAATAAGACTAGTGTAACAGAACTTAATCACACAGAAAAAGGGTGCTGACAGCATTCAGGACCAGAGGTGGACTGACAAGAAGGAGAAAAAAAAAAAGAAAGGGGGTTAAAAGGAAAGCGGTACTATGGCCCACAGTGTTGTGGACACGGGCAGTCCAGCAATGATGAGTCTGACCCAGAGTCTGAGACGGCAGAGCAGGTTACAAAGCGGTCTCCAGAGCCCAGTTAAAGAACCAGCGATGTAATGGTAAGTTATGGTCTGGACTTGGTGATGCTTTACGTGAAAATGCTCATTTGGCTAACTCTAGTTTGATTTTAATGACCTTAATGAGGCAGTGATAGGTAGCCTAATAAAGGCTTTAGCAGAGTCCAGAATTAGTACTAGTCAGTGTTTCCTGTATTTGTAAACATGCCTATAGATAATGTTACTGTCTTTTTTAAATTTACCAGTGTGTATTGGCCTGTCTTTAATGAGGAAAAACTACAATGTGTGGTAATCCTGTTCAAGTAAAAATTCAAGTCACTAAGGCACAACAAGATATAGTTTGTTACCACATTTTACCGAACTCTCTTATTTATCTTGGTTCAGACTGTTAGCAAGTTAATATATGGGATGATGATGACAAACAAATAATAAAATAATCATAATAATAATGATAATAATAATAGAAAATCAAAAAGATAATTTGTGCTGCTCTGGTGTGTATGTGCCAGGCTTAATAAAGTGTTATATCCTTACTTCATCTCATACTGATATTAAACTAACCTATTAATGTTTACTGATAGTGTTGTTGCACTGATGAACTAGCATGATTAACAACACCAAACTCTTACTTAGACTGAAGATGATCCAGATGTGGTGGGTAGGGAGAGACCTCACAGCAGAAATGATGATGACAGCCAGAGCAGGAACCCTTACAAAGCACCAGTATGATTATGGTGAGCTTAATGACCATGACTTCAACTTTCAACTTTCAACTTTCCACTTTATTGTCCCCTAAGGGAAATTTGCTGTGCAGGCAGGTAAAAAACATAAAACATAGAAAACACAATCACAAAAGTTAGGTACAACACTAAAATGGGTTAGTACACCCATACCTTAAGGGACAGCTGAGGACAGAGCTATTAATACATTGATCACTCAATAGAATGCATTATGACAATTCACTTTCAAAATTTAAATTCAGTTGCATAATGGCTTGACTAATAAATGAATTCTTCATCCTGTTGGATTTAGCCTTAGGTAGCCTGAATCTCCAGCCAGAGGGTAGGAGCTCAAATTCAGTATGGAGAGGATGATCAGGGCACTGTGTGATGTCCTGAGCCTTAGAGTTTACCCTCCTAGAAAAGGTTGTGGACAGGTCAGGTAATGTGATACCAATAATTTTACTTGCAACTTTAATGACATGTTCTAGCCTCTTTTTGTCCCCCAGTGAGAGGCTGCCAAACCAGGAGATAAGGGCAAATGTCAAAACGGATTCAACCATTGCATGATAAAACATTGATATTAGTTTGCTGCACACACCAAACTGGTTGAGCATCCGGAGGAAGTGCAGTCGCTGCTGTGATTTTTTTGTAAACAGTGTCTGTGTTTTCGTTAAAAGACAGCTTATTGTCGACAGCCACACCAAGGTATTTAAAACTGGTGACATGCTCCACAATCTCCCCCTTGATCACTGTTAAAAGTGGTGGGCTGGAGTTCTTTCTAAAATCTATGCACATGTCCTTGGTGTTTGCCACGTTCAGGTTTAAAAATGAATCATCACACCATTGAATAAAGTCATCCACCACTGGGCCAGGAGCTGTGTCCTCCCCCTGTAGCAGACTCACTATGACTGTGTCATCCGCAAACTTCAGGATATGTCTTTCTGGGTGTAAACTTCTGCAGTCATCAGTGTACAGGATGTATAGAATGGGTGAGAGGACACAGCCCTGTGGAGAACCAGTGGAGGACAGGAGGACGTCAGACAGAGCACTGTTCACTCTGACGCTCTGGGATCTGTCTGTTAAAAAATCTAAAATCCAGCCAACAATACTAGGACACAGGTTAAAATTTGATAGTAATTTAGAGGCTAAAATATGGGGCTGAATTGTGTTAAAAGCAGAGGTAAAATCTAAAAACAACAAATGTGCATGGGTGGCCGGGCCTTCAAGGTGTTTTAAAACAAAGTTAAGAAGAGTTAAAACCGCATCATCCACCCCTCTTTTGCTCCTGTATGCAAATTGTAAAGGGTCTAGAACGTCTTCCACAGCCTCCACCAGCTCTCATTTGATTATTTTTTCAAAAACCTTCATAACCAGTGAGGTTAGGGCTATAGGTCTGTAGTCGCTGGTAGACTTATGGGGTTTTTACCTTAGCCACAGGCACAACTGTTGACCTTTTCCAGAGTTCAGGAACTGTCTGCTGCTCTAGGGAGCTCTTAAATATATGATGGAAAATAAAGGACAGTTGATCTGAACAGTGTCTGAGGAGGTGACCAGAGATGTTATCAGGGCCTGGGCTTTTGTTGGTCTTGGTTTTGCTGAATAAAATCCTTATGTCTTCAACATTAAAATCAAGATTAAAAACAGGCTGTGTGGTAGAGGCTGTTTCAAACCTGATCTGATCTACTTTTTCTCTAAAATCATCTGTGTCAAACCTGAGATAAAAACGATTAAAATTATCTGCTAACTCCTTGTCTGAATTAAAACCATCTAATCTTACCTTACTACTCTTTAACTTTTGAGTGCCTGTCATGGTTGACATGCCATTCCAGACACTTTTTAAATCCTTACTGTTGAACTTCTGTTCAATTTTGTCTTTATAGTTGAGTTTAGCTTTCTTAATTTCTGCTCTGACTAGTCTTTTTGCCTCTCTGATCTCCTCAACACTGCCCTTTTTGAACAAATCATGTTTCCTCTTTATCATTTGCTTTAAAGCTTTGTTTATCCATGGCTTATTGTTTGGGTAGACTTTAGCCTGCCGTGTGGGAATACAAGACTCTTCGCAAAAAGTTATGCAACTACACACAGTAGAGGTAAGTTCATGTATATCTGTACCACCTGAAGAGCTCTGGGGTCCATCTGGCTGAATAAACACAGACCAGTCAGTGCAGTCCAGGCACCCCTGCAAGCACTGGACAGCGTCTGGAGACCACACTTTAACAGTTTTAAATTGTGCAGCTTCCCTTTTTAACACTGTCTTATAGACAGGCTCTAGCAGTATGGTGTTGTGGTCTGAGGATCCTAAGGGAGGCAGTGTGGATGATCTAAAAGCATCTCTGATGGACCCATAGCAGAGATCAAGTGTCTTATTAAAACGAGTTGGGCAGGTGACATACTGATAAAAATGAGTCAGAGTTGATCTCAATTTACATTGATTAAAATCCCTACGAATAAAAACAGGAGCATCTGGGCACAGTGACTGTAGTCTCTCTGTGGATTGTCTGATCACGTGTGCTGCATTTTTGGTGTTTGCTTTAGGGTGGATGTAGACCACGGTGATAAAAATTTGGGGGAACTCTCTTGGGAGATAAAATGGGCGGACTGACACGGACAGCAGTTCAATGTCGGGGGTGCATGCTCTCTCTCTGATGGTGATATTGTTGCACCACCTCCGGTTGATATAGAGACAGACCCCGCCTCCATGGGACTTCCCCGTGACATCACTGTCTCTATCCGTGCGGAAGGGAATCCCGAAGCCGTCAAGGAGCAGGTCTGAGTCAGGATCATTGTTAGAGAGCCAGGTTTCAGTCAGAGCCAGCACACAAGCGTTCCTGTACTGGTGGAGATGGAGCACGTTGGCCTGAAGCTCATCTGTTTTGTTACGGAGGGACTGCACGTTGGCCAAAATCATTGTTGGGAGCGGGAGGCGGTTCAGTTTTTGGCGCCGCAGCCTCAGGCGAACCCCGCCCTCGCTTCCGTGTTTTTTCTCTTAAAACTTTCATTGTGTCTATATATAGAGTTATTTTCCAGGTGTTGGACAAGCGAATCCGAGAGAGGAGCGGGAGTGTTGTACTGCAGCAACATGTCCTTTGTATATCAAAGTCTGGAGGTGAGATCGGGGTGCAGGTGATGACAGAAGTCATTGAAGCCCAGTGAAATGGCGATTGTAGTCCACCAGATGAGTGCGAAAAACAGCTCCATTCTCAGTTATCCCTCAACGGGTGAATACACAAATGTCCAAGACAGGGGACAAGCTAGTGACACAACATATGCCACCCAGATCAAGACAAAACACGATCAAACAGACGAGAAGGATGTAGAATCACAACGAAAGGCACACAGACATTCACCCTCCTAACGGTCGCTACACGAGCAGCGCCCCCCCATGATGCTTGTTTGGCTTGTTTGCTTTTTCAGCCATATGCACTAACTCGTGCACTAGACCTTAATACTGCCATCTTTATATTTTGCTGATATTTTTAATAATGTGTATACCATATTTTTGACTCTCATCCAGATAGACCAGCATATACAGTCGCTAGAAAAAGTATGTGAACCCTTTGAGATTTTTTGGATTTCTGCATAAATTGGTCTTCAAATGTGCTCTGATCTTCATCTAATTCACAATAGACAAACACAGTCTGCTTAAACTAATACCGCACAAGAAATGATATGTTTTTATGCTTTTATTGAACAAAACATGTAAACATTCACAGTGCAGGGTGGAAAAAGTATGTGAACCCCTAGGTTAATGATTGGTTGACCCTCCGTTGGCAGCAATAACCTCAACCAAACGTTTCCTGTAGCTGTAGATCAGACCTGCACAATGGTCAGGAGGAATTTTGGACCATTCCTCTTTACAAAACTGTTTCAGTTCAGCAATATTCTTGGGATGTCTGGTGTGCATCGCTCTCTTGAGGTCATGCCACAGCATCTCAATCATGTTGAGGTCAGGACTCTGACTGGGCCACTCCAGAAGGCGTATTTTCTTCTGTTGAAGCCATTCTGTTGTTGATTTACTTCTATGCTTTGGGTCATTGTCCTGTTGCATCACCCATCCTCTGTTGAGCTTCAGTTGGTGGACAGATGGTCTTAAGTTTTCCTGCAAAATGTCTTGATAAAATTGGGAATTAATTTTTCCGTCAATGACAGCAATCCATCCAGGCCCTGAGGCAGCAAAGCAGACCCAAACCATGATGGCCCCTCCACCATTCACAGTTGGGATGAGGTTTTGATGTTGGTGTGCTGTGCCTTTATTTCTCCACTCATAGCGTTGTGTGTTCCTTCCAGACAACTCAATTTTGGTTTCATCTATGGACAGAATATTTTGCCAGTAGTGCTGTGGAACATCCAGGTGCTCTTTTGTAAACTTCAAACGTGCAGTAATGTGTTTTTTGGACAGCAGTGGCTTCCTCCATGGTGTCCTCCCATGAACTCCATTCTTGTTTAATGTTTTACTTATTGTAGATTTGTCAACACAAATGTTGGCATGTGGCAGAGATTTCTGTAAGTCTTTAGCTGACACTCTAGGATTCTTCTTCACCTCATTGAGCATTCTGCGCTGTGTTCTTGCAGTCATCTTTACAGGATGACCACGCCTAGAGAGAGTAGCAACAGTGCTGAACCTTCTCCATTTGTAGACAGTCTGTCTTACCGTGGACACATGAACATCAAGGCTTTTAGAGATACTTTTGTAACCCTTTCCAGCTTCATGCAAGTCAACAATTCTTGATCATAGGTCTTCTGAGAGCTCTTTTTTCCAGGCATGGTTCACATCAGGCAGTGCTTCTTGAGAACTGCAAACTCAAAACTGGTGTGTGTTTTTTATAGGGCAGGGCAGCTTTAACCAACACATCCAATCTCATCACATTGATTGGACTCCAGGTTGGCTGACTCCTGGCTCCAGTTAGCTCTTGGAGAAGTCATTAGCCTAGGGGTTCACATAGTTTTTCCACCCTGCACTGTGAATGTTTACATGTTTTGTTCAATAAAAACATAAAAACATATCATTTTTTGTGCAGTATTAGTTTAAGCAGACTGTGTTTGTCTATTGTTGTGAATTAGATGAAGGTCGGAACACATTTGATGACCAATATATACAGAAATCCAAGAAATCTCAAAGGGTTCATATACTTTTTCTAGGAACTGTATGTTCCATATGGGACTCCAGAGATGACTGTGGCCCCATTGCAGAGGTGGAAAAGTACCAGAGTATTGTACCCAAGTAAAAGTGCAGTTATTTTGGTTAAAATGTACTGAAGTCGAAGTAAAAGTACTGGTCTATAAATCTACTCAAGTAAAAGTAAAAAGTAAGTCATTTAAAATATACTCTGAGCACTGAGTACTCAGTAACTACTTCGATACCCAAGGGGCTTTCACAGTGAAATCTGACCTGTCCTTAATGTGCAATAAAAACAAGAAAATATGGACCTCCAACCAGGTTATCTGATATAATGTTTGACCTAACCTAAAGTACAATGCAGCAGCTGTTTAGGGAGGAAATATAGAATCATTCTCTGCTATGTGCATGTACTGACTGTCATGTCAGATGGTCATTTTCATGTTGCTGACTGAAAGCTTGGACCTGCTTTTGGCTTTTGGTGTTTATTTTTTTAACTCAGTATTTGATGCTTTTTAAAACATCATTAAGTATAATACTTCACTCAAAAAATAATTAAGTAATAGTTATATTAAAAACTATGCAAAAAGTACAAGTACACAAAAAGCTACTCAATTACAGTAATCTGAGTAAATGTAATGAGTCACTTTCTACCCCTGCCCCATTGTCAACATAAACCACTTCAACCCAGCCTTCAAAAGCAACATATGGACGAGTACTCTATATACTGTTATGTTGTTGAGTTTTAATGCACCTTACATCCCTCAATTTTATACCACACAATCAAGAGGAGATAGTTGGAGACAGACTGGCACTAACTGACCTACTTATTAGCATGTTTATTGGTAAGGACTAAAAAAGCTGAGGAAAGGTGCTTGAGTAAGGAGAATCAAGTGAATGTCCTTCACCTTTCAAGTTTTTAGTTTTCAAATGTCAGTTTATTATTTTCAGTTTAGATTTCATTTTCATAAATGCTCTGGGTTAAGTTTTTATGCAGTTGTAGTTATCTTTGCTAATCTGTTTTTAAATAAAAAGGCTTTTAAATGGCTTCTTGTTGTAATTACGTTGCCCTCTAGTGGTTAATTCAGGGTATAGATAGTCAGAGTAATTCCATTGTCCAACAGCCTGGCAAATTGATAGGTCCTTATAATACTGAATCAGTGATCTGTAGACATTAAAATCACTACATAAGAATATGCCATTTTTGGTTGGGTTTTGGTTGGGTTCTTCAGGTTATTGATAACTGTATGAGTTATAGTCAAAACATCGATGCATAGATTTTTTTCATCAAGTTACATGAAACGTGTGCTGCCAGCTGGCTGGCTCCCCAATACCACGCATTTAATGAGCCAGACTGTCAATGACTCCCGGGCCACTTTCTCCCCCCAGTCCACCCCTGCTCAGGATATAATCAGTGCTAAGCGGTGCAACAACAAATGAACTTCTGAAGATGTTGTACAATCATTTTAACTCATTGAATGTGAGTGTGTGTGCCTGTGTGGTGAGTGTGTATAAACTTCACAAGGATAAATTCACAGTGGTCCTGAATACAACCATGCATCAATATCATCTTTTTGTCACAATGCCCCCTTCTGCCAGGTGAACATTTACACCATTGATTTTTCATGTCTGTTTTATGGGTTGCCACAAAATAATTCTCCCAAAATACACCGTTCATCCTAGGCCTATGATTTTTCACACTGCATATGGATCATCATCAGAGCAGGTAGTCCACCAGCTCTGCCCCAATTTCAAAATAAGGCAATTTTTTGGACAATAATACAATGAAAACTGATGTAACTTTGGGGAAGATCATTCTATTAGAGCCTGACCGATATGGGATTTTTGGGGCCAATGCCGATACCGATATTGAGGGCTAAAAAAAAACGATATCTGATATATCAGCCGATATCCGATATATTGGTCGATAACCAATATTTTGGCTGATACATGAAATGAGAACATTGATATACACAGGATATATTGTGTTCATGAACACAAATGTGGACATGTGAATAACCAGTTGCATTTATCTTTGTTTATTTCACAGAGATGCAACTTAGATGACATTAAAATGCTGTATAACAGTCTTATATTGTTGCTGTGGACAATATTAGACAAGAAAATGATAAATGGAGAGCCATATTTACATCGTTGTGGCAAACACTTCCTCAGAGTTATCAAGAAACACACTGTAAACATATACTATGTGCATGTTTGCCACATAGTATATGTTTACAGTGTGTTTCTTGATAACCCTGAGGAAAGCCACAAGCTTAAATGTGCCTGCTTTATAAAGTTGTTCTCTAAAGATCTACTATTAGTGAAGCTTTCTGTCTCCACACTGGTGGAGTATGTCACATCAAAGATAAACATCGTATGAATGCTTTTCTGGTTTGTGCTTTTCAAAGTAAAAGCCTGGTTTAGCATTTCTATAGAGAAATTCTATTAACTTTTACAGAATGCTTTTATTTTGAGTAGTTCCCAGCACACTTCCTCTGTACACTAAATGAAGTCGCTTTGAGGACAGCGCTTTGAGAGCAGGGAGATGCGGCTGACACGCAGAAAACTCGCGCCCTATGTGAAAGCCGCTCCGGTGGGAACCGGAGCTGACACGCGCGACACACGCAAGCAGCAAAATATGACGGACGAGGCTGCCTGTGAGTGCTTAGGGACGGAGAGAGGCCCACGGCAGCAGCGCTGCTCAGTGAGAAGAGCAACGACAAGTGCTTTCACGTCAAAGTCTCCAAAACTCTCCAGTAACACCAGAAAGAGTCGCTAGATTTGTCGCTAGCTGTTTTTTTTTTGGGGTCTGAAAACTCACTGAATACAGCAACAAAGTCGTTAAGTTGGCAACACTGAGTGAGGGTGAGCTGCTGCTGCACTCTGGTCTGAGGGTGAGGGGACAGGCACTCAGGCCGAGTTCAGCATGGAGAAACAGAGTGACAGGAGCAGAGACAACTCCCACAAAAAAAGTTAATATATCGGCTACATATTGGTCGATGTTGATTAATCTGTGAAACGCTATAATCGGCCCGCCGAAATATCAGTCAGGCTCTACTGTGTATGCTCTCCTCTTTGAGCACCTGATAGAAAGAAACTCACATTTTAATGCAGTCATCGTTGTATTTTTATGAAAATGATCAAAATAAACAAACAAACAACAAACAACATTAGATGTCAAATTACCTCCGTTTGTTGTAGATCACTGGCTGTAGATGAAGACTGTAGGTTTTAGTAAATTAACATGAAAGGAAGCACAGGAAACGTTGATGTATTCAAACACAGTAATGTATTCTCACATTATAGTGTCTTTATCAAATAAGCCAAATTTGATCACATTTACAGATAATTCTGAAACATATCAAACCATCAGAGTTCTGAAATAAGAGACTAGCAGTTAAATTTCATTAATTTACTTCTGAAAAACAGCAAATCCTCTCTGTGGAGACTGTTAGCAAAGATTTAAGCAGATCATCTCATTAAAATGATTCATTACCAATTAATTGTTGAAGCATTTCAAATAATTAATATTAATAGCATGAGGAGATTCATATTAGTGACATATTAATCAGAAAAGAAAATCACTGATGATTCTGTATTCATTAAAGTCAACTAATGTTCTCAACTGTATCTGTCAGTTGGTCCGCCATATTGTTAGCAGCCTGTTAATGTTAACGTTAGCTTGATTAACCCAGCTAGTTAGTTTAACATTAAACATTAACACATTATTTTTTGTTTAAAGCTCTATAAAATATCTATGTAATAAAATCCAAGCTTACCAGCACATCTCCAGTGTTGTTGTCTCTCTAAAAAGTTTAAAAAATGTCGAGTTTTTGTGTGTTTCTCCTTCTTTTTGACAGCCGTTAACTCTCCAGCAGAGGGAGACGAACAGCGCTCGCACTTGTGTTCAGTGAGGAATTCAAGAGCATTGGAAAAAAGAGAATCCCAGCACACTGCTGTCAATAACTATAAACACCAATGCATTTAACATCTTTTATCATATATTCCATAAAAACAAGAAGTAAGCAGTGGAGATGGACAGAGCTGGGCATCACTTCTCCACTCATTTCTTTTATGGTTTTAATTAAGAGCTGTTTGTTTTAGAATAAAATTATAAGACACTCTTATAGCACTCATTAATGGATTTTTTTTAACCTCTGTTAAGGCTGGTTAGTTTCAGAGAACAATACAGTATCTTCATTTTCTGTAGTTTGTGTTAAATCTTTGCCTAAATGAAAAAAAACAAACATTCAAGTTAAACTGATTATAAAATAAGTAGAAATACAAAAAAATCTAACTAAGTCCAACCAGCCTTTTCTCTGGAGGCTCTGCTGTAGAAATGATTATGGCTGATGCAGTAGAAACTGTTAAACACATTTCTCCCTGTGGCTAACCATCAATAACAATCTTTAATTTAGCAAACACTGCTTCATTTTTTAAACAACCATCCTGTTAAATGTAATAATAAACTGTTCTCAGTTATATTTCCTTAAATATCAGAGTTGTGGTGCCTGTTTCTGTCCTCATGGTTGTATTAATAACCAGATGGAGTTAAATAAGTGTCTTTGACAGCGTTTTAAACATGCTGTCCACTAAATGCATCAGTGATGACGTTCTTGATATAATTACAGAATTTCATTTTTACCCACCTGACCAGGTGAAAACAGTAATCATGGATGTTAATAAGAACACATACTAAAGAGGGACTAGTCTGTGAAATAATGAGGATTTCAGAACATCCTCAAACTAAAGAGAGAAATGTTCAGGCTCTGACTGGGCTCTACACCTGATTGAAAGTACAGAAGGTCATTTCCTCCTCCTTGAACTAAACACAGTCATCCTTATTGCTCTGTAAATCCTGATAATGATCTAATAAAGTCAGCTGAATATACTAGTGAATGTGATCTGAGGCCATGTCTTCATATTGTTCTCTCATAGAAGAAGGCAGAGGAATAATCACATCCTCCTGTTTGAGCTCTAACAGATGACCGTCTTCATTTCTAAACCTCTTTTCTGGTAAACACTGCCCTCTAGTGTCCATATTCAGAGCTACATGCAGGTTCATATTTGGACTCAAAACCAGTGAAGTTGAACTGTTTCTGGTCCAGCATGGCTGAGCTCAGGTCACCAGAAGCTTCAACAATGATGCAGCACAGCGAGCTTTACACAGATCACTGGAGTCATTGTTAGTGTAGAGAAGCAGAGAGCTGTGGGTTTACATTTACATCAATCATCACTGACTCTAGCAGGGAGGGATTAGTGCTCACTAAAGGATTCAGAGAAGATCTACTGATGAAATCCCTCCAGGAGAATCATTTTAATAGTGATTTTATAATGACTATTTAATCAGTGAGATCAATGTGACGGCCTGTGTGTCACACTGAGCCATGTGGAGGATCTACAGTTACAGTAGAGATATTCTCATAGAGACAGGCTTCATATGAACATAGAATGGATGTTATAGACACTGATTCAGCTAAGTAAAACCAAACTAGTTGAAATGAGCTGACTGAGCAGCTGAAAATGACTTAGACTCACTTTTACTTGGACATTTATGTTAGCTTGACTTTTTCAAGTTCAACTACACTGTGGAAACTTTTCAACACTTGAAAATTCAATTGAAAGCCAACTCACAACAACATGTTGAAGTAGTTCAGTGAAGCTACATGTAGCTCAGCCACTACAGCTTCCCTTATTTCTAGCACAGACTTGAATCTTCAACATTTCTGCCACTCAAGGTGTGCCAACGAAAGAGAATACAAGTGACACTAACCAGAGGGTGACCCCTGAACCAGGGAGTCCTTTTCTATCAGGATTCAGTAGACCATCCATCCACAGGCGGGAATTCTCTGACTCAGTCAGCAATTTCACTCCTGGTGCAGAAGTGCCCAAAGGAATTCTGAGCTATTCTAGCCATGTTGTTGTTGTTGTAACCTCCTAAGGCCCTGCATGCACATATGAGGACATTTCATTTTGGCTTTTCTACAACATAGCAATCATTTCTAAGCTTAGAATTTGTCAGATCATAAATCAAATGCATATTGAAGTTGAAATCATTTGCAGGATGATGGCAGAATTTCCTGTTTGGATATTTTTGGGAATTTGTTTGAAAATTTTCACCAAGGTTTTGGGGATATGTTGGCATATTTTTGAGTCTTTTTTGGAAGTTTGTGGAAATTTGCTTTATATTTTTTCTCTGGGTATTTATGAACATTTGTTTGGAAATTTTGAGGCCATTTCATGGAAATTTGTGACATTTTTACTTTTAAATTTTTGGCTGGGGGGGGGGGGTCCCTTGAATTTTAAAGAATTTTTATGCAAGTTTCTGGGATTTTGTTTGGATGTTTCTGTCACTTTCATGGAATTTTGGGGGACGTATTTGTACATTTTTTTGGAATTTGCTTGAAATTTACACAGAATTTATAATAAATTGAATTATGATCAAGTTTCACTGAAACATTTTGGGACTACTTGAAGAAATCTGTTGGTATTTTTTATGGAAAAATTCTTTAAAATATATTTGATATTTTTTTTCTTTACAGAAAATGTATGTTATTTCTTTGAAATATTATGGAATATATGTGGAGTTTGGAGGGGAACATTTCCAAGAAATTCCTGTCCAAAGACAAGGCTGATGTTTTAACTTCTAAGGTTCTACTGATCCAAAATAAGAGGGAGAAACTAAAAATGCATTCTGTCCACAGCTTCTCATTGATGAATTGTATTGTAAAACTTTAAAATCAGGTTTGTCCTTGAACCTTTTCCAGTATTCATTGTTTTTACCACAGGTAGAACGGGAACATCATCACAGCTTCATCATCACACACGCAGACTTCCAAAAATCAATCCTGAGAGAGCTGCTTCAAAGTTGCTTTTATTTATGACTAAAATAAAAAGATGAATGAAAAACAAAAGTTCATTTGATAGGGTTTCTGAATACAAATCATTCACAGCTATCTAAGCCTGCACTCAATAACAGTTTGCACTGTGACCCATCTTCCTGGCTGTGCGTCAGCTGCTCATTCTAATAGGCCAGCGTCCTCCACAGACCACCTGTGGAGGGCGCCCACAAAATGAAAGAAAAAAATGAACAGTGTCAAATGAAAGCATGACAATAAAAACTCAAATGTGGCTCCTACAACAATGTTGGCTCAATTGTACGCTGGATGAAACATTTTTGAAGCGTGTTTTTGTTCACAGAGAAAGCCGCTGTGTGTGGCACTATTTTACAATGTGAGCTTTGGCTACAGGCTACGTGCTCTTCCACCTCAGAGTATCTGATCAGCTGTTTGTGTCTGTGGGCTTGGTTAGACCAAACAAGAAGTATGGAAGCTAAAACAAGACTAAAATGGACTTGATCATATCAAAATGACTGCTGAGCAGTTCAACAGTGACATATACACCAATGCAAGTTCAACCAGTGAAAAGAATTACTGACAAGCTTTGAATCAAATCAATCAGGTTAATCAGAGCTGATAAATCATCTAGTGTGTAGTCTGACTAAGCTTTGGATTCAGACAGCAGAGTTTGAGCTACAGAGAACACAGAGACACTGAGGAACCTGAACCTAAACCAAACCCAAACCCAGGATAGAGCGGTTCAGTGAATGTGGTGTTGAAGGTGTGGAGGTGGATCAGTCTGTCAGAGGAGACTCTGTAGAAGGACAGAGAGCCAGCAGGATGGTCCAGATACACCCCTACTCTACCAGAGGATGAAGAGGAGGAGGAGGAGATGCCTGTTCCTCTGCCATTGTGAAAGACACAGTAACCATGCTTAGAGCAGCTCAGACTCCAGGACTGATTATTCCGTCCAAACCCACATTCTTCAAAGGTTCCTTTCCATCTGATTCCTCTGTAACTCACTGATACATCAACCAGTTCTCTCCACTCGGTCTCCCAGTAACAGCGACCAGTCAGACCAGTCTGACACAGCAGCTGACGACAGTCAAATCTGTCTGGATGATCAGGATATCGCTGATCCTCCTCCACTTCTGTCACCGTCCTGTTGTTGTCAGACAGTTTGAGTCTTCTGTCCACTGTGTTTGTGTCCACTTTCAGCTCACAGGCGTCTGATGGAGAGAAGGAGACACAACACAGCTGATGGTTATCATCTGATCATTCCTAAACAAGGTTACCGACAGAGTCAAACTAACATTTCAGATTCAGCCCTGAATCCTGTTTATCAGCCCTGAAATTCTACTTCCTGTTTCTGTTTGAATGTGAACAGACCACAGTGAGCTGCAGCTCCACAATCACAGACAGACACCAAACAGTTCAAAGTTCAGACATTTCTATGGCTTTGACTTTAGATTCACATGTTTCATTTCACCTCCTGTGTCCAATTTAGGCAGCTATTTTTAATTTAGTCTTAGTTTGAGTCTTTACATGAAATGCATTTTAGTTTGAGTCACATTTAGTCACATTTTAGTCATTTCTATCCTTTTTAGTTTTAGTCTAGTTTTAGTCCATAAAAAGTCCTCACATTTTAGTCTTTACTTTTAGTCCAAGCATTTATTCTCTGGCCTAAATCTGGTACCAAACCCAGGTAGTGTATTCTATGCACCCGGCCAAACCTGGGTCCCTGCTTTCTACAGCTGAGAAACAGAATAACTACAGCTGCATTGTTTTTGACAGATTTATCCTCAGTGGATTTCATTACATTTTAGTCTAGTTTTAGACATCTTGATGAAAACTAAACTTTTTTGTCAGTTTTAGTCATCACAGATCTATTTTTGTTAGTCTTAGTCTAGTTTTTCTCATGGAAAAAAGGCTGTCGAACATTTTTAGTCAGAGTTTTAGTCAATGAAATTAACACTGTTGTTGACACAAATCAACAAGTTGCTCCTCCATTTCTGACGTCCATCTAACTTTATACTTCCTGTTTACTATTGTTGCCATGGCTGCACTGTCGTTTTACTTCCTCCTTCGGTTCGTGTCTGCTCAGCTGTCCTCGGTGTTCACCACACACAACAGGATTTATGATCCTAAATATTGAACATGGGACATCGGGACTGCAGAGGTCACGTGAAAGGTCACGCTGAAAATTCTCCGTCACTGACAGAATTTTTTATAGGATGACAGAAAACTTTGAAGGCTGTCCGCCATTTTGGCTGACTGGAATAATGAGGATGACCCTGCGTGCCAGCACACTCACACAGACAGACACACACACACACCTTTTCTATTCTGCACACATGGTCCATGATGGAGGTTATTAAATCTATTCAAATATTCCTCTGGTAGCCTGTGGGCTCTATCACTGACTTGGACACCATTGATTGTAAAACAGTATGATGGAATTGTTAAGACCCTGTCCGTCAAAATGACACACAGCAAAAGTCTAATCCAGCCTCTGAGGGACTGAGCCGTAGTGTTTCCTCTCCTCAGAACTCTAAAACTGTTTCTGTTTGATGAACAGAATGTCAGTGATTGTGAACGTGGACGTTCATACTCTCAGACCCAAAGACTGAGATGGATTCAGACACAGCCTCAATCATTGTTGCTTCAGATCCTTACCTGATTCAGGAGTCAAATTCATCATTGTGTTCTCACAGATCAAAAACTCAGACACTCACACTTTTTTAGACCAGGTTTCAGTCTGTGCCGTCCACCATGGTCCAGCCTGGAGGAAGAAACAGAGCCAGTTTAGACATCAGGGATGGGTCAGGATAGATTCAAACACTTTCATTCTTCATTTGACTTCATTTTCCTTTAGTTTGTCTGCTTGTTATGCAGGACTATCACCAGATGGTGGCAGTTCCTCCTTTATCCATCCACGATCCTATCTAAATAAAGACATAAAGCCCTTGTATAGCTGAAGTGCTGAGAGCCAACTTTAGTACCTAGTAACAGTCCGTCTCTCTGTGTCTTTCTGTCTGTACCTCAGTGTCTCCAGTCTGCAGTGTGGATCCTTCTGTAGAGCAGACAGTAGTTTCTCTCCTCCTTCTCCTGGATGATTGTAGCTCAGGTCTAGCTTTGTCAGACAGGAGGAGCTCAGAGCTGAGGCCAGAGAAGAACAGCCTTCCTCTGTGACCAAACAGCCAGACAGACTACAGACACAGAGACAAACAGAGACTCATAAAAAAGGCTGGAACTGAGGCCTTACAGTCCCAGAATCCAGGCCTGCTCATGGTACTTTGAGTCTTCAACACCCCATCCTAAGATCAGATCAACTTTAGTGTTCCACAGAGTGAGACATTTGTCTTTGGCTCTTCACCCACACTGCAGCCAGAATGAAAAACACTTCAACATAAGACACTGAGTATCAATAAATAACCCCACCCTAAAATCAGCAAATAAAAGAGGTGTATAAGAGGCAGGAACTTCTAAATACTGATGAATGAAATGTGTCACAGCTATGATGGCATTATCTGTTCCTCCGTTGTTCCTGTATGCAAACTGAAAAGGATCTAAAAACCAGCTGACCTCCTCTTTCACCAGATTCATCACAATTTACTCAAAACACTTCATTACAACTGAAGTAAGAGCTGCTGGGCCAAAGTCATGATTCTCTTTACAGCTTGGTTTTTAGGAACAGGAATAATAACAGAGCGCTTCTACACAGAAGGAACAGAATGTGTGTCCAGAGATTTCTGCTAGATGGGGCACCAGGCCTCTGCAGATTCTTTACTGCAGGATTTACATAAACGGCCAGAGATGTTGTCTGGTCCTGGTGCCTTATCAGGACAGATGAGTGAAAAAAGTCTCTCCACAACATGCTGGTCAACAGTCACTAGAGTTCAGTGCAGCTAAAATGTCCAAAGCTTCTTTTTGTTCCTGTGAGAAGTCTCTAGTTTCAAACCTGCAGTAAAAATCATTTCACTCATTTGCCCTTTCTCCCTCATTGAACACATTAATACTGCTCTTAGCAGGGGACATGGTCCTCATCTTTTTCATTGAGTCCCACAGGTTTCTGGACTTCCTACACCTTTCTAGTTCTAGTTACAAATCTAGCAAGCCCCAGCGCAAGTCTTTGTTGCAGTGGACTGAGAACAGTTTGGAGGTCCTAAGAGGATATTTTTCACTGACTGGAGCATTTTCCATAACCTGGAGCTGAATGAGGCTACTGACACTGTTACAGAGTACATTAAATTTATGTCAACAGCATTGTCCCCACAAAAGAGGTAATCCACTTCCCTAACAATAAGCCTTATATTACCAAGGAGGTTAAAGCTCGCATTAACAAGAAAAAACATGCTTTCAACAACAATGACCGGGTGGGGGCGGCTGCTGCTCAAAAAAAAAAAAAAAAAAAAAAAATTGAGGCTATACAAGTCCAGAGAGAAGCATCGGGCTGCCATTGAACAAAGCTGCAGCTCTATGGACAATAAAAATCTTTGGGACTCCATGAGAAAGATAATCAATATGAACCCTGGGAATAAACAGCTGGGGCCTCATTTATAAAGCTTGCTTACACACAAAACAGGGCTTTAAAGTGGCGCACGCCACTTTCCAAGCAAAGGTTGTGATTTATAAAAATAAACTTGGCGGGAGAAGGTGCGCACCGATATGTCAACTTTGATCCTTGTGCACGAACATTTTGGAGACGGGGAAACATGCGGCACAGATGGTGAGGTGGTGAATTGAAGCCAGTTTCATCTCAAACATTTAATGTCATCACATATCAGACTTATAGACCCGTGTAATCATAAACACCCAAGTCTGCAGTGTCATAGATGTGGTCCTTTAGTGAGCCATTAGGCCTACTACTGTATGCACAATGTTCATATATCATACTTTCATCTTCAAATGATACACAGCGGTGATAGCACTGATTGATTAGTATTAATTGTGACAAGGTGTGTAACAATCAGTCTAATTGCTGAGTAAGCATATAAATAGCGTGGTGACACTCGTGCGTAATGCCGCACAATGGATGCGCTGGCACTGCTGGAAGATCACACAAATGGTAGGATCAGGATAGAGAGACTTTAGGGACCACGAAGATTTCCTGTCCCATGATGATGACTGGCTAATAAGCGTTTTTAGATTCCCTAGAGCAGTGCTCTTGGATCTCTTGGCTGAACTGGGCCCAGTGTTAGACAGAAACACCCGCCGGAACAGTGCCATCCCGGTGTATACAGGTGCTGAACACTCTGGGGTTTCTGTCAACCGGCTCCTTCCAGCGGGAATTAGCCGACAGGTATGTGTTTGATATGATTAACAATATATAATTTGACATTTTCTGTCTAAAGCCCCTTTTGGGTCTGATATAATACAGTTAAATTCTGTTCTTAGGTCTGGGATATTGCAGCCATCCCTCCGCACACAAATGCCAGCTGTTTTGGATGGCATTATAAACATGACCAGTCGATATATCAGGTTTTCTTACACTGTGGGTGAACAGGCCAACATTAAAGGCAATTTGCAGCAATGTCCTGTTTCCCAAATCTAATCGGCATAATTGACTGCACTCACGTTGCTATAAGGGCTCTGGGTGAAAATGAATTTGTCTATATGAACCGAAAAAAAATGCATACAATGTACAAATTATTAGTACCTCAAACATGGTTTTGACAAACTTAGTGGCACGGTGGCCTGGATCAACACATGACTCATTCATCCTGATGCACAGCAGCGTAGGGAACAGACTGCAGATCGCTCTGTGGCACTCACACTATTTACAGCGGTGACGACGGGCTGCCACTCACTTGTTTTTCTTTTATTAGTGATGCCACTACTGTCACCACCAAATAAAATCATTTTTCTGACCTCCACCTCACCCACAAGCACCTCTATTTCGGTCTCTGTGAAATTCCTTTTCCTTGTCTTCTCTGCCATGACTGATCGTAAAATGCTGTTGATCAGCAGCTTATTTATATGCATAAACATTCATGAGGTACTTTGCATTGACCATTCATGGTAAAATGTGGGTGTGTAGAGGGCAGGATGTGAGATGAATCCACCTGCGTAATCTTCCAGGTGGACTGTGATTTATAAAGGGAAAAGTGCTTGGAAGTGTGCGCACGCACAGTTTTATAAATCAGATTATACGTACACTTTTAGAATGGATCCTATGCAATGTTTTATAAATGAGGCCCCAGGTCACTAAGAATGACTTGGATAGCGCAAATGAACTGTCCCCTGACAGCCACACTGCTCCTGCACATGGGAAGAAGTCTACCATCATTCCCATTCCTAAAGGTTCATGTCCTACAGAGAATAAGGATTTTAGACCTGTTGCATTAACTTGTATTGCTGTGAAGTGTTTTGAGAGTCATTGTTGATATAATTAAACCTGTTATATCTCCTCTTCTTGACCCTCTACAGTTTGCATATAGGAAGGGTCATAGCACTGAGGATGCGGTTCTCAGCGTGTCTCATCTTATCAGTAAACATCTTGATAACTCAAAGGCTTATGCCAGAGTTTTATTTGCAGACTTTAGTTCAGCTTTTGACACTGTAAGACCTCATCTGCTTGTTAAGAAGCTCCTCAACCTACAGGTTAACCCTGTAGTTATTAAACGGTTTTATTCCCTCTAGACCAAAAGGTCACAACAAGTTATTGTGAACGGTACACTCTCTACTGTTAAAAATGTAGTACAGGGGTACCCCAAGGAGCTGTGAGCTCTCCTCTCTTATTTACACTTTATACTAACGACTGCAGAAGCAGTCATCAAAATAACTTTGTCATAAAGTTTTCTGATGACACAGTTATCTTAAGTCTTTTGTGTGTTGATGATTGCCCTTCTGTTTATCTCAATGAGGCTGTCTAATTTCAGGCTTGGTGTGAGAAACATCATCTCATTCTAAACACAAACAAAACTAAAGAGATGATATTTGACTCCAGGGCTGTTAGATCACATGACCCTGTTTTAATCAGTGACAGTCTAATTGAGCAGGTGGACTCGTGTAAGTATTTAGGCATTCAGATGGATAACTCTTTAAAGTGGAGTGTTCATGTTGATTTCTTGTGTGCCAAACTGGCCCAAAGACTGCATTTTCTTCACAGACTCAGATTGTTTGGTGTGATGTTGACCTTCTATAATGCTGTCATGGAAGTCTGATCAGATACGGGATGGCAGCCTGGTTTGGCTCTCTGTCTGTTCAATGTAAATCTAAGATTGAAAAAATGTTTGAATGTGCCATGAAAGTGATTGGTATGAAAAATTACCCGTCCCTCCAAACTATCTTTGAATAAAATTGTCATCAATCAGGCACAAATAATTTTGAAGGACTCTTCTCACGTTCTTTATCCAGAGCTAGCAGATGTAAAACTACTTCAGCCTCTCTGCTCAACAAACAATCTGCAATAACATAATGATCTAGTATGAGTGTTGTCTTCTCTAGCATTCATTTTTATTGTGACACTGCTTTTTACTGCCGTATTGGTATTTCATTGTAACATTTATTTATTGTGTCATGGTATGCCACAGTGACATTGTTTTTTTAATTGTGCTCTCTTCAGGCATTTTGCCATCTTGCACCAGGGAAATGTGCAATATATTTAGAACACTGTTTACTGCAGTGAAGCCAGTGCAATATTACAGGGCAGGTGCAAAACAATATTCTACCTGTGACTCTCTCTCATTCTGGGTCAATGTGGACCACTGTCTGTCTGTTACTGCCTGTCTGTTTTTGTTTTCTTTTCTTGTGTTGAATGTACTGATTGTGAGCAGCACTGCACTTATGTCCATGACAAATTTCCCCTCGGGGACAATAAAGTTGATCTTATCTTATCTTAGTTGGGAGACTTTGACTCAGTTGTCATTGTTGTTGCACTAACCTGAGAGAGTCCAGTCTGCAGTGTGGACTCTCCAGTCCAGAAGACAGCAGCGTCACTCCTGAATCCTGCAGGTCGTTGGTACTCAGGTCCAGATCTCTGAGACTGGAGGAGCTGAGGACTGAGGACAGAGCTCCACAGCTTCTCTCTGAGAGGTTACAGCCACTCAGCCTGTAAAAGACTTTAGGTTAGTCAAACAAGAACTCACAAAAGACTCAACAAATTAGACAGAAGTTGTGACATGCTCACCTGAGAGACTCCAACTTAGACCCTGGATCCATAAGTCCACAACAAAGTTGCTCAATTCCTGAATCCTGCAGGTCATTGTTACTCAGGTCCAGATCTCTGAGACTGGAGGAGCTGAGGACTGAGGACAGAGCTCCACAGCTTCTCTCTGAGAGGTTACAGCCACTCAGTCTAGAACAGAAACAGAGGTAGAAATAAGTTGATGTTTCTAAATACAGACTACTTTTATCAGTGCAGTTGTGAGTTCACCTACAGAGCTTTGTTGGAGGCTTTGACCACTGGCAGCAGCCTCAGAAGAGCCTCCTCTGAAGCACGGTATTTCTTCAGGTCAAACACGTCCAGATCTTTTTCTGATGACAGTAAGATGAAGACCAGAGCTGACCACTCAGCAGGAGACAGATAACCTCTGGAGAGACCTCCTGATCTCAGGTGCCATTGGATTAGGTTCACTAGAGAACGATCATTCAGTTCATTCAGACAGTGGAACAGATTGATGCTCTTCTCTGCAGACAGATCCTCATTGATCTTTGTCTGGATGTACTCGACTGTTTCCCATTCTGTCTCTGAGTCACTTCCTGTTTGTGTCAGCAGACCTTGTAGGAGATTCTGATTGGTGGTCAGTGACAGACCCAGGAGGAAGCGGAGGAACAAGTTCAGGTGTCCATTTGGGCTCAGTAAGGCCTGGTCCACAGCACTCTGGTAGAGCTGTGTCATTGTAGATCTGGATGCTGTTTGTTCTTCTTCCATCAGATTGACTCCAGAGTTGATGAAGGTCTGATGGACATGAAGAGCAGCCAGAAACTCCTGAACACTCAGATGGATGAAGCAGAACACCGTGTCCTGGTACAGTCCTCTCTCCTCTCTGAAGACCTGTGTGAACACTCCTGAGTACACCGAGGCTGCTCTCATATCCATGCCACACTCTGTCAGGTCTGGTTCATAGAAGATCAGGTTCCCTTTCTGCAGCTGCTCAAAAGCCAGTTTTCCCAGAGACTCCATCATCTTCCTGCTGTCTGGACTCCAATGTGGATCTGTCTCAGCTCCTCCATCATACTTGATGCTCTTTACTTTGGACTGAACCACCAGGAAGTAGATGAACATCTCAGTCAGGGTCTTGGGCAGCTCTCCTCCCTCTCTGGTCTTCAGCAGATCCTCCAGAACTGTAGCAGTGATCCAGCAGAAGACCGGGATGTGGCACATGATGTGGAGGCTTCGGGATGTCTTGATGTGGGAGATGATCCTGCTGGCCTGCTCCTCATCTCTGAATCTCTTCCTGAAGTACTCCTCCTTCTGAGGGTCACTGAACCCTCTGACCTCTGTCACCATGTCAACACACCCAGGAGGGATCTGATTGGCTGCTGCAGGTCGTGTGGTTATCCAGAGGCGAGCAGATGGAAGCAGGTTCCCCCTGATGAGGTTTGTCAGCAGCACATCCACTGAGGTGGACTTTGTGACATCAGTTAGGATTTTAGTTTTGTTGAAGTCCAGAGGAAGTTGACACTCGTCCAGTCCGTCAAAGATGAACACCACCTGGAAGTCTTCAAACCTGCAGAGTCCTGCTTCTTTGGTTTCAGTAAAAAAGTGATGAAGGAGCTCCACCAAGCTGAACTTTTTCTCTTTCAGCACATTCAGCTCTCTGAAAGTGAATGGAAATGTGAACTGGATGTCCTGGTTGGCTTTGCCTTCAGCCCAGTCCAGAGTGAACTTCTGAGTTAAGACTGTTTTCCCAATGCCAGCCACGCCCTTCGTCATCACTCTTCTGATTGGTTCATCTCTTCCAGGTGGAGCTTTAAAGATGTCTTCTTGTCTGATGCTTGTTTCTGCTCTGTGTGCTTTCCTGGATGTTGTTTCCATCTGTCTGACCTCGTGTTCATGGTTGACCTCTCCAGTCCCTCCCTCGGTGATGTAGAGCTCTGTGTAGATCTGATTCAGAAGGGTTGGGTTTCCTGCTTTAGTGATCCCCTCAAACACACACTGGAACTTCTCCTTCAGGTTAGACTTGAGTTTATGTTGGCAAACTGAAGCAGGAGTTCCTGAAAGAACAAGCAACAAATATGAATGAGCTGATCCTGCAAAAAGCTGTAATCTAAAAGAGAGGCTGTGCAGTTCTTCTTCCTCCATCAGTTTCATCCAAAAATCTCATCAGATGTTCAGTGGGTATGTGCAGAATATTAAAGCAGAGTGTGGAAATGTAAACCTCCTCTTCATCTCTCCATCATCTTAAATCTACGTTTCCTTTTTACTGTGAAAAACTTACTGTTCCTCAGACAGTCAGCCAGCTCGTACTGCTTCATTCTCCTCAGGAAGTTCTCTGTGATCTTCACAAAAGCCTCTCTGCTGCTCCTCTGCTCTTCATCTTCACCAACCAACACCTCCTCATCCTCACTGTGACGTTCTGGGTTCTCCTGACTCAGAGCCTTCTGAAATCTCTTCAGTTCCTTCTTCACAAAGGTGATAATGTTCTCCTCCAGCAGCTGGAACACAAAGACAATCTGAATGTTTAGAGGACAGCCTGTGTTTGATCAGACAGACTGAAAAACACTTTACCATGATATCTAGATAGACGTGCTCCACTGGAAATGATGATGTACATACCATAAATATGGAGTCCAGCTCTGTTTGATGCTGCTTGGACTGATCATTGAAGAACTCTGATGTTTCCAGCTGACCTCTGGAGAAAAAATATCAGCTTTAAGGACATTTAATGACAGAGTTTGAGAGCTCAACAAAATGGCACAGGGTAAATGTAGGAGCTTTAAATGATAATCACACATTTACTCTGGTATGGACGTAGGCTTATTGAAAGAGATCAGATCCTCAATAACTGACCCCCTAACACCTCTGACTTAAACCCCATTGGCTCAAAGGAGGTCTCCAAAGTCTTGGCAGTCTGCTGTGGTGGCCCCTCTACTCAAAGATGGAGACCCTCCTCTAGTTGTCAACCTCAGGCTACTTTACAGAACTACAACTACCCCCTGGAAGAACTTGGAGGTGCTGACCCTCATCCTGAACATGTCACACTTGGCTTTGAACCGGTCTAACAGAGGACCCTGGCTGAGGACACCAACAAAACCACATCATCTGCAAAAAGTAGATTCTGAGTCCCCCAAACCAGAATGTGTCTGACTTAAGAAAAAGGGATCCATCATCCTGATCTGTAGGGATGAGAACCAAAATCTGGTACCAACCTGGCACCACTTTCAAAAGGTCTGGAACCTAACAGGATGAACCAGAACACAGATTCTGGTGCTTCATTTTGGTTCCTGCCACCTCAATGCAACCCCCTTCCAAATGAAAGGCACTAAAATACCTTATGGAATTAACATACAGGGTTTTTCCTGGTTCAGACTGAGGCAGAGGTGGTACCATTCTGATCATGGACACTCTGACCTTTCTAGAAGGTTCTGGGGGCGTGCTCCCCAGGGAGAAAAAGTTGTACATTTTAAAGTTGATAACATCAATCTAGTGCACTTTGAGAGCAACATTAAGAGGCTAAATCTATAAAAATGTTTCTCTATAAATTATTTTTGACACACAGATTCCAATTTGATCTGCCCATTCTAGTTTCCAGATGTTTCCTGGTCTAACCTCCTGATTTAGATTTTGGATGATTCCAGTTTTTGTCCTTAAAAACTGTTATTATCATGAAAAAGCTTTTTACACTTAGAAAAAAGAGGGGTGGGTGAGTGCTACATGGGGTCAAAGTATCCAACACGGTGTAGTCAGGATCAGGTGCTCTTCAGGAAATGGACAAAAAAAGTCTCACATGCAGAAAAAGGGAGCAATGACTTGCCTGTTAACTTATCAGTAAACATCCATAGTGTACATAGCAGTCAGAACTTAGAATCCGAGGCATCATATGACATAGTCATGTGACTGGGGTCACCACAGAATAAAAACACAAATAAATGACAAATTTCATGAAGCATGGAATACTATTAATAGCTCATGATGAATATAACTTTGACAGGACTGTGTTTGTGCGTAAAGGACACAAGAAAATCAAGATATATTAACTATGGGTTCAAAGAGACATGACAACAAGATCATTAAGTTAGCACACTGAATGAATAACAAAAATAGTCATTGACTACTATTTTGTCAATGACTATTTTTCTCCTGATGAAGACTCATTAAGAGTCGAAACGTGTTGATATCCCTGCTGAAATAAAGTATTTTTACTACATCAGAGTGCCTCGGGTTCTAAGTTCTGACTGCCATCTAGACTATGGATGTTTACTGATAAGTTAACAGGCAAGTCATTGCTCCCTTTTTCTGCATTTGAGCTTTTTACACTTTTTTTAAACGAATGTTGAATTTTACGCCCAAAATTTTAAAAAATCTTAAAAAACTGTTCATGTAGGTCATGTGACCGTCATAATGTTGCTGGTTTTTTATTTAAAGTGTTTAAAACCATACAGTTTCTGTTCAAAGACACGTTAAGTCCAGTTCTGACAGTCTCAAAGCTGTTAAAATGATCCAGGTCCTCATGCAGGACCTCTGCTCAGTTCAGTTGTGATTACATTTTTCTGGCAGCTAAACTAAACTGTGTCCAGGGATTTTTGTCTCTCTGTACCAGAACTGTGCAGGTTGTTGACAAAAGAGGAAAACCGTCCTATTGTGTGCTGGAACTTTTAACAGAATTATCTATAGATGTATTGTGTGTCATTGATGGTAAAATTATTTTTTAATTTTCTACTTACAGCTACAGTGTGTAATATTTCACCAAGTAGCATTTCACAAAGGAAACCTGATAAAACAGGAACATAATATTTATATTTAGCCCCATCTAATGTTTTATCAGCTGAATATATACAATTATTTTAGTTTTTATAAACTTAGATTCTGCATGTGTCTACAGTACCACAGAAGGGAGCAAATTACAGATAAACATCTTTTTAGCACCACTGGTTTCCATGGTTACCATCAGAGAAATGAGCATTGCAATCTAGAGTCTGTTGTTGCTGATGATCCTAATTTTACAGACTGCACCTTTAAGCACATTTCAGAGCATGCACTTTTTACTTTTACTAGAATAAAGGAGTTGAATCAGTACGTGTACTTTTACCAGTCTTTTTCACACAAGTATCTGGACTTCTACTGAAGGACAGAATGTGAGGACTAAATAAATAACTGACGTACTGATAAACTTTACCGTGTCTGATGAAAGAGTCTGAGACTAAATGTACGTTTTAACACTGCTCATTCATTGCTGCTCCACTACATTATGTCATTAAACTGTAATTGTCATTCAAACATTTCAACAACTCTGGGTCAAAAACTGCTTACCTTCAGGTGGAACACCTGTCCAGACAAAGATCTGTTCCTGTTTATAGAAACTAGCCCTCATTGGCTCATAACACTGTCTTATATAAGACCAAGTTAAAATCATTCATTTTTCAAGGAACAAAAGAATTATTTGGGATCCACTGGTTTTCATAAGACCCTCTAAGTTCACTGCCTGTGGGCCCCTGGGACTCACCACACTGATAACATGTCAACGTAACTGTCAGTTTATTTCATCATTTCTCACCTTCCATCTGCAGATTGTTTAAATAAAATAAAGCGACGAGCAGACTGGTCACTCTTCATGGACACACAGCTGGGTTCAGGAGAGTCTGGACTCTGCTCCTCCATCCTGATACTGAAAAACAACAAGATATGTTTACATATAGATAATATGTTTATATAGTGATGATATGTTTATGGGTCAGTGACATATAACTCTTCATTCATTGAGGTTGCACCATCTGACATTTGCAACTAATTTTTATTTAAATAGCTAAGTACTCAGACACATGTTATATTTTTATTATACAAATGTTTATAAAGTAACATGAAGAATTTTTATGGTAAAATAAAATGTTGCTGTTTTACCTTGGTTGTACCACCTGACAGTGAAAGTGTACCTGCCCACCTGTGACTAAAAAAATATTTTTATCTTTACTTGAAAAGGATCTACAAACCATTTCTCTCTGCCATGAGTGTCAGCTGGAGTTAAATCAATGATAAATTATAGAATAATCTGTTTTATCACTTCAGTCTAAACTAGTCCCATGATTACGGTTGATCCACGCTGACATTTAAGAACTTGCAGTTTCCAGGACAAAAGCTTTTTGATGACCTTACTAGATTTAAAAAGAAACATTTCAATCAAATGTATTTATTTCAAAGATTTCAAACACAAAATGATGCCAAAGTATTCTAACTTGAATTTTAACAAATTAAAATGTCATTTTTAACAGTGTCAGTAATCTGTTTATTTATTCAGACTGACGCTCCACCTGACATTTTTTGGTTTGAGATGATAAATATGGAATTAATTTTATAAGTCAGATGTACTGAAAATATTAGAGTTATTTTATAAAAGAGCTAGTGCTAAATATTAGAGTTGAGGACATGACTTTGATAGGCAGAACTTTATGTACAAAAAAGTTAAAAGTCCACCCGATGAAATGTTTTGGGTCAAGCGTTTACATTGTGTGTGATCTATCCAATCAGATGTTTATATGTTCCTATTTTTAATCGGAATAGCGGCCACCACGTCAACAGTCACCAATAGCAACCATTAATCCTGTGACACACAGGTCATGAGATTTATGGTTGCTAGTGGTTTCCAGTGGTATATAGTCCCGCTGCTCCGTTATTTCTCCGTCCCCCATTGAGGCCGACATCCCCTGAGTCTTGGCTTCTCCACTTCCGGCATTTGAGTCTAGTGCCCCGTTTCTGCTGGTGAGAACGGCTCCCGACAATACATCACCACACAGTTACGTCAAGATGAAGAGCATGCGCAGAAAGAATGTGTCAGATCAATCAGGTGAAGGTGTTTACATGGAAGAATTTTCCCTCTGATCGGGTTGTGAAAAGGTGTAGACCACCCCTCTGCAACCGATTAGATTTTTAATCACATGGGGCTTGATCGGGTTGATTTAGGTGTTTACATGCAGCATTTCTAATCAGGTTGAGGGTTTCACCTGATTAGAAGTGTCCATGGAAACGCAACTAATGTGACTGCTTGTTGAGGACAGACTAAATAAGCATGTTTTCTGAGAACAGACTCAACATTTTTATTTTTCAGTTATGATCATTTAATCATGAAAAGAACTCCCACCGTTGTGGACTTCAGTTTATCGTAAGATGTGACTGCTCCTCTTACATATGACGCCCACGTGACACAGGCGGTACCAACGTGGTCATATGTGTCTACGAGCAGGACCTCCAACAGAACTGGCTGGACCCCTGATTAACCCAGAGAATGGACCCTGATAAACCCAGAGAATGGACCCTGATAAACCCAGGGAATGGACCCTGATAAACCCAGAGAATGGACCCTGATAAACCCAGGGAATGGACCCTGATAAACCCAGAGAATGGACCCTGATAAACCCAGAGAATGGACCCTGATAAACCCAGGGATGATCCCTGATAAACCCAGAGAATGGACCCTGATAAACCCAGAGAATGGACCCTGATAAACCCAGAGAATGGACCCTGATAAACCCAGAGAATGGACCCTGATAAACCCAGAGAATGGGCCCCTGATAAACCCAGAGAATGGACCGTGATAAACCCAGAGAATGGACCCTGATAAACCCAGAGAATGGGCCCCTGATAAACCCAGAGAATGGACCCTGATAAACCCAGAGAATAGACCCTGATAAACCCAGAAAATGGACCCTGATAAACCCAGAGAATGGACCCTGATAAACCCAGAGAATAGACCCTGATAAACCCAGAAAATGGACCCTGATAAACCCAGAAAATGGACCCTGATAAACCCAGAGAATGGACCCTGATAAACCCAGAGAATGTTTCCTCCCCAGTTGAGATTTATTGATGATATCAGTTCATGTGTGTTGGATCAGTAGCATTGGTGCTAGCATCCCGGCTAACAGTTTCCTAATGTTGGGGCTGAAAATGTGTTAAGCTATTATTGGGTTCTGATGTTGGATTATATCAACACTTTATATAATCCATGACTACGACAACATTTTGCCATTTTTAAACCAGTTTTGCCCCTTTTTTCCCATATGTCCTCTTTTTTTGCCCATTTCTAGAACATCTGTTTACTCATTTTACCCATTTGTGTCCCCTTTTGTTCAAATTGGCCACTTTTGGACATATTTGCCTTTCATGCCATTTCTGCTGCATCCTTTTGAAACAATTTGCCTATTTTAGCCTCATTTTTTGATTTTTGGTTTAATTTCTAGTTATTTTCTTCTACTTTTAGTTTAGATTTTGCATGTGTCTACAGTACCACAGAAGGGAGCAAATAACAGAAAAGCATCTTTTTTTTTTTGCACCAATGGTTTCCATGGATACCACCAGAGAAGTGAACAGTACAATATAGACTCTGTTGTTGCTAATGATCCTAATTTTACAGACTGCACCTTTAAGCCCATTTCAGAGCATGCACTTTTTACTTTTACTAGAATAAAGGAGTTGAATCAGATGCTGGCTGGCATCTGTCTCTACAACTCTGCTTTTACTGCTTTTACTGTTTAATCCTCATCTCTTGGTGTTTTTATGGGCTTTACACCTCAGTAAGGAGATTTAACTTACCTCTGACACTTTTATGGACTACTAAAGACCAGGACCCATTTATTTTGGTAAGCCATACTTTCTGGGGCCAAATGGCAAATAATACATCTGAGTGTGCTCTTACCATCATAAATCTGAAGAAGAGCATTGCATCTTTGAGAGCTGAGGTTATGGAAAAAATTAACCTCATTGTGGAATTTTCCACTGTGGCCATGATTCAGGCCAAGCACCTAGCAGTCCTGAGTACTTCCAGTCATGGGTACGTAACACAGCCTGCCTTTCTCGCTGCTCTGTTCCAGTTGCTCCAGAAGTGGTTGGCGACTTCACTGTTTCGTGGTTCGGTTCCACGATTGCTGATGTTCCGGAGGCTGGGACTGCCTCAGCCCTGCCGGAGGATCCATGGCTCCACCTGGGAGCAAAGCCCAAAACATCAGCACAACCGACTCGCCATCACGAAGGAGGCCGTCATGAGAAGAAGCTCCAGAGGAGCCCTTTCAGAGGAAATGGGGCAGCCAGCTGCCGGGAAAGAAGCCATCCCTGCGCCGCAGAGCTCACCTGAGACACCAGCTCACCAACAGCAGAATACTGCTGCTGATCGGCAGGCTTGAACTGTCACCAGCGAGCCTCGGAGGGGCTACACGCGGCACTCTCGTTCCCAGGAGACACGCCATCCACCACCGGCTACACAGCCAGGATCTCCATCCATGCTAGTTGCTGGCTCTTCCATTATGTGGTGATGGGACTCTTTCTGGGGCTAAAACCTTCTGCCATCCTGGTCCCGAGTTCAGGATTTAGACTCTGACATTCCACAGCTCCTGGAACAAAATCCATCTGCTCTGACTTTTGTCATTCATGTGGGAATTAATGACATCAGGAGTAAACAGTCAGAGAAGTTTAAAACTGACTTTATTAATCTGATTGACAGTGTGCTCCAGTCTGACCGCAGACTCATCTCTGGTCCGCTGCCGTGTCCCAGCTTCAGGGACGTGAAGTTCAGCCGTGTCCACCAGCTCCACACATGGCTGATAGGATACTGCTGCTCGCTCACAGCATTCCATTTGTGGATAATTTTACAACTTTCTTGAATCTTCCCTACCTCTTCCACCATGATGGAATACACCTAAATTTCTGTGGATCACGGCTGCTTGCCATGAACATGGATCTGGTTTTAATCTCCAGTAAGGCAAAGCGCACCTGATGTTTGGTGAGTCTGTTCCATAACTCTAACTGCAACACTGTTTCACAAATTCACAAACCCCATCATTTCCCTCTGACACTCAGGAATTTAGACCATTTAGTACCAGTATGGACTTCAATCATCACTCCCCAACAACCCCCCTCACAGCAAACATTAAAATTGATGCTGCTAAACGTCAGACCACTGACCAATAAGTCATTTCTGGTTAATGACCTTATACAGACCCACAACATAGACATGGCTTTGCTGACTTAAACCGTACCCCTGAACTTTAATTTTATACACAGCACTCACGCTGGTAAGAGAGGAGGTGGGTTAGCTGCTGTATTCTCCAGCATATACAGCTGCAAAGAAGTTCGCCCTGGGAACTTTATTTCTTTTGAATATCTTTCTGTTTTAGTACACTGTGTAAACAAAATTGTAATTGTCACTGTCTATCGGCAACCAAAATCTAAACATGGTTTTATGGATGAATTCTCTGATCTGCTGTCGAGTGTTTCCACAGACTAGGATTATTTTACTAACCTGACACGCCAGATGGATGAGTTTCACACATCCATCTGGGAAAGCTTCAACAGGAAATGTTTGAGAAAAGGCAGAGGATTTGAAGAACACTCGGAGTGTGATTGGATGAACGTTCTATCAGTCACATCTCCACGGGCCAAACAGAGCAACAAAACACTTGATGTAGCAGCTATCTAGCGGCTTGCACTGCTACCAAGGATTAACAAGAAACATGGCGACTATAGACATGTCAGTACTCGACTTTTGTCATTTTTGAAAAGAAAACAACTCACTGCTGATCTTTGTTCTTCTTTTCATGAAGACATGTCATTAAGTTCTGATAAAACTGGTGCTTTAGCAGCATCCACGCTAATCTCTTCCTCCATAACTGCACCAGCTCTTGTTGCTGTTTGTTTGCAAAACGACACTGCCGAGTGTACTGCCCCTCGTCGCTGATTGGTCCTGTTGCTGTCTAACCGGGCCCAAACAGTTCAGACGGGAGCTTAATAAGATGGATTCGCTGGTGAAAAACAAGTAAACAGGCGTGTCCGTCTGCTTTGCAAGGTTATTATTTTATTATTTTATATCTAAAGGTCTGACTATTTCTACACCCTGTGTTAGAGATGTTGCCTTTTCTGATCATTGTTGTATTTTCTTTGATGTATCTGTCTCTCCTGTACGGCAAAATACGGTTGAAATAATCAAAAATGGTTTATTGATGACAACACAATTGAAAAATTTGAAAACATTTTAAATGAGTGACCTGTGCTCCTGGATTCATCAACTGATGATCCTGTGATGGATTTTAACTACAAATTACAAAATATTATTGACAGCATTGCACCTGTTAAAAAAAATCCTTCAAAACCAACAAACTCCATGGAGGAATACAGTGGTCGTTAGACAGCTTAAGAGACAGTGTCAGCTATCCGAACATAAGTGGAGAAAAACAAACTTTAGATTCACTACAACATTTACTAGGATACACTTTATACAGAAATCAAATTAGCTAGACAGTCTTATTTCTCTAAAATCATTAATGAAAACATCAACAATAATAAAGCACTCTTTTCTACTGTTGACAGACTTATCAACTCACACAGCCAAATCCCAGCACAGATGATTTCCACTGATACCTGTGAACAGTTTGCCTCTTTCTTTCACAACAACATCATCACCATTAGAAAAAATATCAGTACCTGAAGAACATTAAATACACTTCACCCCCAGTTACCCAGAAACAACATCATTAATGCCACCATGTCCCACTTTGACCCACTGAATCTCCAAATGTTAGAAAACATTGTTCAGCAGTCAGACCCTCCACCAATGCTTAGATCCCATCCCCACCAAACTGTTTAATAATGTTTTTTTTTTTTTTTTTTTTTAACTGTTTAGCTCCTCTGGTGTAACAAAATATCAACTGCTCTCTTCAGTCTGGCATTTTCCCCTTATCTCTCAAAACTGCCACGGTCACACCTCCTCTAAAGAAAAGTCATCTCCATGCAACAGTTACTGCAAATTCTAGACCCATCTCCAACTTACCATTTCTCAGCAAAATACTTGAAAAATCAGTTTACTCTCAGCTTACTGGTTACTTAACCACTATTAATATTTTAGACATTTATAGTCAGGTTTCAGATCCCTCCATAGCACAGAGACAGTCCGACTCTAAGTTCTCAATGATATCCATTCAGGGTGCATTCACACCAGAGCTGTTTGGTCCACTTTAAACCAGTGTTCAATTTGGCAGCTGTTTTTAATTGTAGTCTTAGTTTTAGTCTCTACATACAATGCATTTGAGTTTTGGTCACATTTTAGTCATTTCTATCCTTTTTAGTTTTAGTCTAGTTTTCATCGATGGAAACTCAAAACATTTTAGTCTAATTTTGGTCCATACAGTCCTCACACTTTAGTCTTTACTTTTAGACCAAGCATTTATTTTCTTGTCTAAATCTGGTACTGAATTATGTTGGTGTGTTCTCTGCACCCTGCCAAACCTGGGTCCCTGCTTTCTACAGCTGAGAGGTAGAAGAGATACAGCTACGTTGTTTTTTTGACAGATTTATCCACAATGGAAAAGTATCATGGATTTTGAATGTCCGACGAAAACAACATTACATTTTAGTCTAGTTTTAGTCATTTCAGTTTAGTCAGCACAGATCTATTTTTGTTAGTCTCTAGTTTTTGTCATGGAAAAAAAGGCTGTCTGACATTTTTAGTCAAAGTTTTAGTCTACAAAACTAACAGCGCTTTAAAAAAACTCTGGTCTGTTTTCCTGGGTAGTCCGGTTCAGAGAGGTGTGAAAGCTCAAACGAACTCTGGTGCAGACCAAACAAGCAGACTCTGGTCCACTTGAAAACAGGGGGTCTCGGTCCGCTTCCAAACAAACCCTGGTGCAGTTTGTTTGAGGTGTGAAAGCAAAGCGGACCAACTTGTGAACCAAAGGCAGGAAGTGGCATAAAGCGTAATGATCTATGGATTTATATGTGATTTAATACACTCACATACATGTTGGTACCTCAGTTGGCGTCTGTGTAGCCATAGCAACACGTCGTACTCTGCGGATTTATTCGTCTCATGTAAACAACAACATGCTGGACAGCTCACCACCTTGCTGCCTGCTCATGATGCTCAATGCAAGAGCAGAAATCCCAAGACAGTGTTAATTCAGTGTTTTTCATTGTTTATGTGGAAGAAAAGTCCGGCAGAAGGAGATGGATTTCCTGTTTGTCTTCTTCTACACCTTCTGGTCGCCTTTTGTTTGTGACGACAGTGCTCCTAATGGGCAGAGGTTGTAGGTGTTCAGACAGTTTGGTCCGTTTGAGCCAAGAGCAGTGTGAATTCAAACCAAACCAAAGGAAAGTGCAACAATGTTGCAATTTCTGTTCCAAAATGGACCGAGTCCCCCAGACTATCAGGTGTGAAAATGACCTTAAACACAGATCCTAACAGATTATCTGTTATTGTTCTTCCTGATCTCTCCGCAGCATTTGAAACAGTGGACCACAGCATTTTATTAAACAGATTAAAAGAATGGGAGGGGCTGTCTGGATCAGCCCTAAACTGGTTTAAAACATACCACCAAAACAGGCAGTTCTTTGTCTCTGTTGGAGACTTCCATTCAAATAAAGTGAGTGTTAAGTGTGGAGTGCCCCAAGGTTCCATTCTTGGACCACTGTTATTTAATCTTTACATGCTCCCGCTTCCACTGGTCATTCAGAAATACAATATAAACTACCATAACTATGCAGATGATTCACAGCTTTACATTTCACTATCCTCAGACGACCTTAGTCCCATAAACTCCCTTTCTCAGTGTCTAAAAGACTTAAATATTTGGATGTATGAAAATTTTCTTCAGCTCAACAGAGACAAAACAGAATTCCTCACTTTTGGTCCAAAAACTCAAAGACAAAAAGTTGCTGCTCATCTCAGTTCAGTCTCTCTAAACTCTCAGAATGAAACACAAAGCCTTGGAGTAATACTAGACAGTGATTTAAATTTCAAAAGCCACATCAATCAAATCACAAAATCTGCATTTTATCATCTTAAGAACATATAAAAGATTAGAGACCTTCTGTCAGCATCCAATGCAGAAAAAATAGTTCATGCAATCATTTCAAGTAGACTGGACTACTGTAATAGTTTATTTACTGGCTTCTCAAAATCCTCTGTTCAGCGATTACAGCTTATTCTGAATGCTGCTGCTAGAGTCCTGACCAGAACGAAAAAGTTTGAGCACATCACTCCTGTCCTCAAATCCCTCCACTGGCTTCCAGTATAAAGTAGGATTGATTTTGAGACTCTGATACTTGTTTACAAAGTGCTGAATGGCCTTGCTCCTCAGTACATCAGAGACATGCTGATAAGTTATTAACCAGTTAGAACGCTCAGGTCTACAGGTAGCAGCCTCTTGACCGAAAAAATTGTAGTGTTTATTATAATTAATTATTATAAATTATAAATTCCAAAGCAGGGAGGCTGCTTTCAGTTTTTATGCCCCTTGTAAATGGAACGCCCTGAGAGGGGCTCCAACATTAAATACTTTTAAAAGCAGATTGAAAACTTTACCTTATGAATCAGTTTATGGTTAGATTTCATTGCCTGTTTTCAGTGTGTGTGTTTGTGTGATTGTTGTGTGATATAAATCTGTGTGGATGATTTCAGTGGACATGTTGAGCTTTTATTTCTGCTTAGAATCTGTATATCATGTTCTTCATTTCAAATACAAAGACAATACAATCACTTGTTTTTGACTGTGAAGCACACTGTGTTGCCCTGTGTATGAAATGTGCTGTTTAAATAAAGCTTGATTTGATTTGATTTTACTTTTACCAGTCTTTTTCACACAAGTATCTGGACTTCTACTGAAGGACAGAATGTGAGGACTAAATAAATAACTGACGTACTGATAAACTTTACCGTGTCTGATGAAAGAGTCTGAGACTAAATGTACGTTTTAACACTGCTCATTCATTGCTGCTCCACTACATTATGTCATTAAACTGTAATTGTCATTCAAACATTTCAACAACTCTGGGTCAAAAACTGCTTACCTTCAGGTGGAACACCTGTCCAGACAAAGATCTGTTCCTGTTTATAGAAACTAGCCCTCATTGGCTCATAAAACTGTCTTATATAAGACCAAGTTAAAATCATTCATTTTTCAAGGAACAAAAGAATTATTTGGGATCCACTGGTTTTCATAAGACCCTCTAAGTTCACTGATAACATGTCAACATAACTGTCAGTTTATTTCATCATTTCTTACCTTCCATCTGGAGATTGTTTGAAGTCAATAAGGCCACCTTTAGACCGGTCACTCTTCATGGACACACAGCTGGGTTCAGGAGAGTCTGAGCTCTGCTCCTCCATCCTGATACTGAAAAACAACAAGATATGTTTACATATAGATAATATGTTTATATAGTGATGATATGTTTATGGGTCAGTGACATATCACTTCATTAATTGAGGTTGTACCATCTGACATATGCAACTAATTTTTATTTAAATAGCTAAGTGCTCAGACACATGTTATATTTTTATTAAACACATTTTTTTAAAGTAACATAAAGAATTTTTATGGTAAAATAAAATGTAGCTGTTTTACCTTGGTTGTGTGTTTTTTATAGTGATAATAAGTTGATGTTAGCTGTTATTCAATAGTGAAGCTGCTATGAAACAGTGATGATGATGATGATGAAGAAGATGATGATTGAGGGAGAATACCCTGTTTGATCAGCAGTAGATCATAAGTGACCCTTTGCTAGGCCCCTCCCTAGAATAGTCACTATCCAATCCAATGCAGGATTAGTAGGAGTCTATTTTCAGACTGAGCCCCTGATAAACCCAGAGGATGGACCCTGATAAACCCAGAGAATGGACCCTGATAAACCCAGAGAATGGACCCTGATAAACCCAGAGAATGGACCCTGATAAACCCAGAGAATGGACCCTGATAAACCCAGAGAATGGACCCTGATAAACCCAGAGAATGGACCCTGATAAACCCAGAGAAAGTTTCCTCCCCAGTTGTGATTTATTGATGATATCAGTTCATGTGTGTTGGATCAGTAGCATTGGTGCTAGCATCTCAGCTAACAGTTTAATCATGTAGGAGCTGAAAAGTGTGTTAAGCTATTATTGGGTTCTGATGTTGAATTATATCACCACTTTTTTTCATCCATATTTTCCACATCATTTTGCCACTTTTAAACCATATTTGCCATTTTTTCAACCATTTTTGCCACTTTGTGCAAATAATTGCAATTTCTTACCCATTTCTAAAACATTTTTTGCAACTTTTTGTCCATTCTGCCAATTGTTTGGCCATTTATGCAATGTTTTGCCACTTTACACCCTTTTTTACATTGCTTTTTTCCACCTTACCCCATTTTTCCTCTTTTCACCTGTTTTTGCCACTTTTTACCTATTTTTACTCAAGCTGCCTCAGTTTCTTCTACTTCATCCTGACATTTGTGCACATTATGTCCTAGCCATGAAGTCTAACATTACTTTCTTAATCATTAAGTTCAATGCACTCATCCAGTCAGTGTATTTTCTGGCAGTTCTATTTCCTGTTTGAAACCAGACTCAGAAATTGGCCTCAAACTCCAGTTATTCTGATTTTTCATGTTTGACAGAAAATGTAAAAAAATGTAAAAACGTGCTGTTTTCTTGTTTCAGTCATGTAAATGGCTTAAACAGGGAAAAAATAACAAAAAAGTCTTTTTTTTTAAATCTATTATTTTCTTGCCTTTATGAAATACTCGAGAAAAAGAAAATCCTGTGACCCAAAAGGAAAGGTGAACATTTCAAAATAAAAGCCCTCATGTCATATTTTAGCCTACATAGCTATTCACTGATTTTTACAGTATAATAATAGGAAATTTACTTGGAACAAAGTATTAAAAATGTCAGTGGTAAAAGTACTGGTGATTTAATGGACTATATTAATATTAGGAGGAAAATAAATGAATATGAATAAATAAGCCTGGACTGATTGAGGTATTTATCCATGTACACAGATTTAACATTTTCTCTCTCATCATTTATTTATTTCTGAGGCTGAGGATTGAACCACCAAGGTCTCTGCCTTCGGCTGCCATGCAGCTCACAAAGCACCCGACCTCTATGGCTCCTCCCACGGGTGGTGGGCACATGGGAGGGGGGGCCCATGTTGTCTGTTCTGGGCTGTGCCCAGCCGGGTCCCATGGGTGCCTGGTCTGGCCACCAGGCGCTCGCCATCAAGCCCCACTCCCAGGCCTAGCTTCAGGAGGGGGCCCTGGTGACCCATGTCCAGCGAGGCAGATTGGTGTCCATCACGTTGTTCTGCCATATGAGTTTTGACCCGCACTTTGTCTGGTCCCTCACCTAGGACCTGTTTGCCTCAGAAGACCCTACCAGCCTCATAAAGCCCCCAACAACTTAGCTCCCAGGAACTTCGGGACACACAAACCCCTCCTCCCCAATAAGGTGGCAGCTCAGGGAGGGGCCATGGAGGGGCCTTGGGATCCCCCGGGAAGAACTGGACGAAGTGGCCAGGGAGAGGGAAGTCTGGGCTTCCCTGCTAAGGCTGCTGCCCCCCACGACCCGACCTCGGATAAGCAGAAGAAGATAGATGGATGGATGGAATTTATTTATTTATTTATTTATTTATCTATTTATTTATATAGTAAACACAATAATAATTAAACCTTTCCACCCAACAATACAATCACTGATTGAAAATGTGATTCCTGCTGTGTACATAGATTATTCTGCTGGCCTCCATGGCCCCCTATTAGTCAGGGCAGCAGAAAGCTCTCTCCTTTATCCCCCTTAAGGGCGGCCTTGTGTCTGAGGAAATGCTGTTTTTATCCCGTGGTATGTGAGCTAGGACTCAGATGACGCAGTTTTTCCTGGTATTGATGGTCTGATAAAAGAATGTTAGTTTTAGTGTCTGAGTCAGTGTGAATGGAGCCTAGCTCTCTCTCTGGATCACTAAAATAAATAAATAACTCCTCTGTCTCAGCTTGGACTAACCTCCCTTTAGGAAAACTAAAGTCAGACTTTAAATCCATACCTGGTCTTCCTCTGTCCCCCAGAGCTCCGTCAGACCGAGCTACCATCCCACACAGATGGAGAAGTGTTGTCGTTGTTGATCCGGATTAGTCTGGTTTCCATTAGTCCTGAACTTTTCTGATAAGACCTGATGACTGCTGACTCACGTTGAGATGTTTCTGCATGAAAACGAAAGTAACTTCAGAGTGGGGGAGGGGAGGGCTGCACTCATCTGATACTGCAGTCGGTAGTCAAACATTAGAGATTCCCTGTGTCCCAACTTTTCTTTGAATTCAAAGCTGTCAGCTGGGGAGGTAAGGGTCTTTTTTATTCCCTCCTCGGTAGATCCATCCATGAGCATAGACTACAGAGGCTACAGTCCTCAATGGACTCAGGACCAGGATCCAGTCATGGGTCTGGATCTGTTTGGAGCATCTCTCTCTCTCTCTCTCTCTCTCTCTCCAGCTGTCCTATCACAATGTCACATGATCAAATCATCACCTTCATCAGACAAACAGTCCTGATGAAGGTCTAGTAGTGGAACGTTCCAGATAAATCTCCCTTTGTTTTCAGGTTGGACAGTCAGCAGGAATTTTCTTTGTCTGTTTCATTTTAAACCAAACATATTTGGACAAACATGAAACGCTGTTGTTTGGAAGAATCATTGTCAGCGGTCAAAGAACACAGAAATGACCAGAACCTTCCATCACAGATACGCTGACGCTGTATTTGAGCAATCTGGACTCAACTAAATGTTGTGAGATTAAGACAACAGTTGCCAACTGTCTAACTTGCACAAACATGTTGGCAATGTTTTGTCTAAATTGCACAAATACAAGTACATTTGTCTGAAACATTGCCAACACAGTTCATCAATCAGAAGTTTAACATGAGTAGAGCAACGGGCCGTTGTTTCCTTCAGCGGTAAACTTATTAAAACTAACTCAGTCTGAGCGCCGTAGAGTCACTGTTAGCTCCAAAAACTGAAGTTCTAGCTCCAGATAAACACGCCATGTTTGTTATCTGACAGCAGACAGAGCAGAGACACACCCTCGCTCACCAACACACACACATTATCACACACACTCATCTGTGCGTCGTGTCCAACACTGTTAAAGCTAATTAACCCTTTTGCCCTCCTCTAGCATTTTTGGCCATTTTTCTCAATTTTACAGCTCGTGGCATGATTTTTTAACAGGAACTTTTCTTTCTAGTTACATTTTTGAAATCCATTGAAGACCAGCGAGATCTCTTTGTATGTTTACTTCTTTAAGGGGAGGGGCTATTTCAAAATTTAAAAACAACCATGGGTGAGACTGTCAGTGCATCTGTTGGTACCAGCAGGCAATGCTTCCATCCTAGAATACACATGGGGCAAAGGTGATGCTGTGACTCACCATGAAAGGCACAGTCAGTTGATTCAGATCACTGTCTGGTTTCGGAAGTGTTTCTAAATGACTCCTGGCTATTGGGAGGAAGGGCTAATGGTGGAGGTCTGTGTTTTCTGGGTGTTTTTCTACTTTCAGTTTGTGGTGAGCAGTGATGAGGCATGGCTCCCAATCAACTTCAATAACTTTGACAAGCACCAGCATGGGGAGCATGAATAGCTATTACTTATTCTCAACCACAGATACAGTCACATACAGTGTGGGCTGCAACATTGGCCCCCTCACTCATGGTGTCACTCTGAATAATGCATTGTATGTATATATATATATATATATATATATATAGTTGAATCAATGTTGATGCAATTCTACCTTCTTTCAATGTTGCTCATATCATAGTCGAATTGAGGTTGATTCATTGTCAGAATTAATTGAAAATTTAACGTTATTTCCATGTTGATCATAGCTTTCAATGTGTTTTTCAATGTCTGACATCAATGTTGATTGCAATCTTCAGCCTGACAGTACTGCAATGTTGATTCAATGACTTTTTGCTATCAGGAATTATCATGATGATTGGAATAAACATAATTTAAATAACTTTAACATTGACGATTGGTGAAAAAAATTCATGGATTTATTGTCAATGGAACGGGCAGCCTGAGCTCTCTCTGAGTTTGACTGTGGAGGTGAAGGACCCTGGAACTTCATTAGAAAATATTTTGAAAATAAGTTATATGATTGAATTTTCTGTGATGAACTGCAATGTAATGAACAGCATCAAATCTCCATCTTTCTACTATTCATTTTATGGAAAATAATTGACTTTTTCTGTTTTTTGTAGTAAAAATTAAATATTTCAAATAATCAAACTGGCATTTAAAGGGTTAAAATCTTGAAAATATTTGAATGTTTGGTAGTTTTGAGCAAGTCTGAAGTTGTTAAAGAGATTTATGGAAAAAAAAAAGTAGATACAAATATTGATGTGTGCTGATTTAATGGCAATTTTTCTGTACGTACATTTTTGCCTCGAAGGTGTCCAGTGGGTAGTAAATTTGAGGAGGGCACAAGGGTTAAAGCTATTTCTCTAAATTACTGTTAAAACAAAACAAACGAGTTATTGACAGAAATATTTCTTTTGAATGTTTTAAACATGGATGTCCTTAAAGAGGATGACAAATAGCTTGATTTTACAGATGCAGTTCTTTATTTTTTGGTCTGTTGTAAATAGTTTTAAAATTACTTTGAAAACAATCTAAATTCTTGTATTATAATAATAATAATTATTATTATTATTCATCATTATTATTATTGTTGTTGTGGCAATGAGTGCATAATGTAGTAGGCTATAAGGGACAAATCTTGCACTCATATATTTTTTTCCATGATCTAAAAAAAGTGTAAAATCTCGTCTCGTCTCGTCACAACACCGTCAAGACACTGCAAATATCGACGGAGATTGGGAATCAAAAACACCGCGGAGGAAGAGACGTGGTAGAAGCATAGTGTAGAAGCCATGGGAGAAAACGCACAGCCAATGGCAGTAAAGGCCGCCTGATGATGTCAGAATATGAAAATTAGATGAGTGAATTTACTCCCATCACAATCTTTGGGTCATACTGAAGACTTTTCTCATTTACAGTATGTCGTTATCTCTAACCGCTTTCAAGCTACAGCCTTCCGAAATCTTGATATCAAAATTCAATATTTTCTTGAAAAAACTCTGGGGCCCAAAGGGTTAATAAAATTGATCAATTTAAAGTTAGTACGCTCACAGAAAACCGTTTGTCTCAGAATTTGCACATTTTTAAATGTCAGGGTGGCACAACCGTAATCAGGGGACTTTTATTTTGAAATCAAGTAATAAAAACAGATTTTAACACAGTTTATCCTCATTTTAACTCCAGCTGACACTCATGGCAGAGTGAAATGGTTTACAGAGACTTTGAAAGTAAAGATAAATTATTTATTTCAGTCATATTTGTGTGGGTACATTTTCAATGTCAGGTGGTTCAACCAATGGAAAAACACACAAATATTTTAGCATGAAATTCTTGATTTTATTTTGAAAATATACATGTCCTCTTTAAAACATTACTAAAAGTAACAACATGTGTCAAAGTATTTCCTGTTTAATTTGACATTAGTGTCAAAGGTCAGGTGTCAAACTCCAAATAAATGAAGCCTTCTATGTCATTGACCCTCCTACAGTCATTAAAGTGGTGAGCATCTTTTCACTGAGCTGACTACAAGAATGACATCAAGTCTATTCTATCTCTACACACATTTTCTTTCAAAGACAAGATTTTGTCATCAGATGTGGAATTGCACCAACAAGACTCTTGGTAAAACTGCAACAAAAACATTTTCCTTGTTTTGTGCAGAGTTGATTTTCTGCAACAAGCCGCCCATCTGTATCAGCCTCGGTGGTACCACAGGGCACAAAGCGGCCTCTTCCACCACAAGCTGAAACTTCAGCCAAGAAGCTCCAGACTGAAGAACAGCGCACCTGTCCTGAGTCTTCTCTGGCCACAGTAACCAAAGAGGCTGTAAACTCTGCTCCCTCCAAAAGCACAAAGAGACCTTGAAGCTCTGAGCCTGAACCTCAGAGCAAAAAGCTCCAACCTGACCTCGTAAGTCAAACTCTCTTCATCTTATCATCACAGAAAGCCTACTCACTTATTTTTCTTTGATTTGAGCCATGAGATCCACTGCTGACACCAGAAGAACACAGACTTCTGTTGTATATGAAACTCAAAATGTTGAATTAAAAAGGTTTTTATAGCTTTCAGACACTGCTGGAATTATCTTTTTAACTTTTTAAAAGTCGAAATCATTTATCATCAGTTTTTTCATATTTTATTCCTGGTGAAATGAGGTTGACAGTTTCTGGTTTAAAGGTGACCCTGTTAGGCCCTCAGGTTAGACCTGAATCCAGAATCTGGCCCCTGCTGTGATTGAGTCTGACACCCCTGCTCTACGTGGACTAATTTGACAAAGTGTCTTCTTTGGAGCCTTTCTAGTAGGAAAGTTTGACAAACTGCCCCCTTTGGTGCCTCCAAGTGGGCAAAACTGGACAACACTTCTGCAGCGGTGCCCCACAAAGTCCTGCAGGTGTCCTATTTATGATTCTTGTCCTTGGCCCTCAAACATCCTGAGTCTGCTGCTGCTTTCAGGCATCAAACTTCAAAACGACTCCCAAGTCTTTTCTACACATGATTGTTTTTCAAATGTGTGTAAACTGTATTTATTCATTGGAAATGTCCATTTGGCGTCTGCTCCCTTCTATTATTTTGACATTGACATGTGATTTGATGAAGCTGTGAGTCTAACATCCATATTTGTCCTTTTGTCTCTCACAGAGGACGCTTCTGATGGAGCAGCTGACCTGCAGGAAAAGCAACATCTTCACCCTCCTGCCTCTTCATCACCTACACTGTAAAACCAAACTAGTTGAAATGAGCTGACTGAGCAGCTGAAAATGACTTAGACTCACTTTTACTTGGACATTTATGTTGGCTTGACTTTTTCAAGTTCAACTACACTGTGGAAACTTTTCTACAATTGAAAATTCAATTGAAAGCCAACTCAAAACAACATGTTGAAGTAGTTTAGTGAATCTACATGTAGCTCAGCCACTCCAGTTTCTCTTATTTCTAGCACAGACTTGAATCTTCAACATTTCTGCCACTCAAGGTGTGTCAACTGAAGAGATTACAAGTGACACTAACCAGAGGGTGATCTCTGAACCAGAAAGTCCTCTTTCATCAGGATTCAGTGGACTATCCATCCACAGGCGGATATTCTCGGACTCAGTCAGCAACTTCACTCATGGTGCAGAAGTGCCCAAAGGAATTCTGGGCTATTCTAGCCATGTTGTTGTTTGAACCTCCTAAGGCCCTGCATGCACATATGAGGACATTTCATTTTGGCTTTTCTACAACATAGCCATCATTTCTAAGCTTAGAACTTGTCGGATAATCAATCAAATGCATATTGAAGTTGAAATCATTTGCAGGATGATGGCAAAATTTCCTGTTTGCATATTTTTGGGAATTTGTTTGAAAATGTTCACCAAGGTTTTGGGAATATGTTGGCATATTTTTGAGTCTTTTTTGGAAGGTTGTGGAAATTTGCTTTATATTTTTTCTCTACGTATTTATGAACATTTGTTTAGAAATTTTGAGGCCATTTCGTGGAACTTTGTGACATTTTTATTTTTAAATTTTTGGTTAATGGGGGGAGGGTTCTTTGAATTTTAAAGAATTTTTATGCAAGTTTCTGGGATTTTGTCTGGATGTTTCTGTCACTTTCATGGAATTTTGGGGGACGTATTTGTACATCTTTTTGGAATTTGCTTGAACATTTTTAGAAATTTACACAGAATTTATAATAAATTGAATTTTGATCAAGTTTCACTGAAACATTTTGGGACTACTTGAAGAAAATTTTGGGTATTTTTTATGGAAAGAAAATCTTTAAAATATATTTACTTTTTTTTTTTTTTTTTTTTTTTAATAGAAAATGTATGTTACTTCTTTGAAATATGGAATGCATGTGGAGTTTGGATGGGAACATTTCCAAGAAATTCCTGTCCAAAGACAAGGCTGATGTTATAACTTATAAGGTTCTACTGATCCAAAATAAGTGGGAGAAACTAAAAATGCATTCTGTCCACAGCTCCTCATTGATGAATTGTATTGTAAAACTTTAAAATCAGGTTTGTCCTTTAACCTTTTCCAGTATTCATGTTTTAACCACAGGTAGAACGGGAACATCATCACAGCTTCATCATCACACAAGCAGACTTCCAAAAATCAATCCTGATAGAGCTGCTTCAAAGTTGCTTTTGTTTATGACCAAAATAAAAAGATGAATGAAAAACAAAAGTTCATTTGATAGGGTTTCTGAATACAAATCATTCACAGCTATCTAAGCCTGCGCTCAATGACAGTTTGCACTGTGACCCATCTTCCTGGCTGTGCGTCAGCTGCTCATTCTAATAGGCCAGCGCCCTCACCACCTGTGGAGGGCGCCCACAAAATGAAAGAAAAGTCAACAATGTCAAATGAAAGCATGACAATAAAAACTCCTACAACAATGTTGGCTCAATTGTACGCTGTATGAAACATTTTTGAAGCGTGTTATTGTTGACAGAGAAAGCCGCTGTGTGTGGCACTATTTTACAATGTGAGCTTCGGCTACAGGCTACGTGCTCTTCCACCTCAGAGTATCTGATCAGCTGTTTGTGTCTGTGGGCTTGGTTAGACCAAACAAGAAGTATGGAAGCTAAAACAAGACTAAAATGGACTTGATCATATCAAAATGACTGCTGAGCAGTTCAACAGTGACATATACACCAATGCAAGTTCAACTAGTGAAAAGAATTACTGACAAGCTTTGAATCAAATCAATCAGGTTAATCAGAGCTGATAAATCATCTAGTGTGTAGTCTGACTAAGCTTTGGATTCAGACAGCAGAGTTTGAGCTACAGAGAACACAGAGACACTGAACCTGGATCTAACCAAAACCCAAACCCAGGATAGAGCGGTTCAGTGAATGTGGTGTTGAAGGTGTGGAGGTGGATCAGTCTGTCAGAGAAGACATCATAGAAGGACAGAGAGCCAGCAGGATGGTCCAGATACACCCCTACTCTACCAGAGGATGAAGTGGAGGAGGAGGAGATGTCTGTTACTATGTTATTGTGAAAGACACGGTAACCACCATAAGAGCAGATAAGACTCCAGGACTGATCATTCCATCCAAACACACATTCTGTCCAGTATCCTCTCCGTCTGATTCCTCTATAACTCACTGATACACAAACCCCTCCTCTCCACTCAACCTCCCAGTAACAGCGACCAGTCAGACCAGTTCGACACAGCAGCTGATCCCAGTTAAATCTGTCTGGATGATCAGGATATGGCTGATCCACATCCACTAATGTCACCGTCTTGTTGTTGTCAGACAGTTTGAGTCTTCTGTTCACTGTGTTTGTGTCCACTTCCAGCTCACAGGCGTCTGATGGAGAGAACGAGACACAACACAGCTGACGGTTATCATCTGATCATTCCTAAACAAGGTTACTGACAGAGTCAAACTAACATTTCATATTCAGCCCTGAATCCTGTTTATCAGCCCTGAAATTCTACTTCCTGTTTCTGTTTTATGTTATATGATGACGGAAAACTTTGAAGGCTGTCCGCCATTTTGGCCAGCTGGAATAATGAGGATGACCCTGCGTGCCAGCACACTCACACAGACAGACACACAGACCTTCTCTATTCTGCAAACATGGTCCATGATGGAGGTTATTAAATCTATTCAAATATTCCTCTGGTAGCCTGTGGGCTCTATCACTGACTTGGACACCGTTGATTGTAAAACAGTATGATGGAACTGTTAAGACCCTGTATATCAAAATGACACAGCAAAAGTCTAATCCAGCCTCTGAGGGACTGAGCCATAGTGTTTCCTCTACTCAGAACTCTAAAACTGTTTCTGTTTGATGAATGTCAGTGATTGTGAACGTGGACATTCATACTCTCAGACCCAAAGACTGAGATGGATTCAGACACAGTCTCAATCATTGTTGTTTCAGATCCTTACCTGATTCAGGAGTCAAATTCATCATTGTGTTCTCACTAATCAAAAACCCAGACACTCACACTTCTTTAGACCTGGTTTCAGTCTGTGCCGTCCACCATGGTCCAGCCTGGAGGAAGAAACAGAGCCAGTTTAGACATCAGGGATGGGTCAGGATAGATTCAAACACTTTCATTCTTCATCTGACTTCATTTTCCTTTAGTTTTTCTGCTTGTTATGCAGGACTATCACCAGATGGTGGCAGTAGCACATCTGAGAGCTGTTTGATCACCATCATAAAAATCACCAAAGAAGAAGAGGGCCACTTCATTTTCAGTCAGTGATTTTCCTCCAAATTCATATCCCTCTCTTATACAATAGGCCTGTACTCAAAAATCAATAATCAATATTCCTCTCTCTCTCTCTCCAGTTTCCTACTGTATCCATCCACTATCCTATCAAAATAAAGGCATAAAGCCCTTGTATAGCTGAAGTGCTGAGAGCCAACTTTAGTAGCTAGTAACAGTCCGTCTCTCTGTGTCTTTCTGTCTGTACCTCAGTGTCTCCAGTCTGCAGTGTGGATCCTTCTGTAGAGCAGACAGTAGTTTCTCTCCTCCTTCTCCTGGATGATTGTAGCTCAGGTCTAGCTTTGTCAGACAGGAGGAGCTCAGAGCTGAGGCCAGAGAAGAACAGCCTTCCTCTGTGACCAAACAGCCAGACAGACTACAGACACAGAGAAAAACAGAGACTCATAAAAAAGGCTCAGTTTAACATCTGGCTTTACTTTACCAACATACAGGCCTGGCACGTAAAGTCTTCAACGCCCCATCCTACACCTTTCTAGTTGGGAGACTTTGACTCAGTTGTCATTGTTGTTGCACTAACCTGAGAGAGTCCAGTCTGAGGTGTGGACTCTCCAGTCCAGAAGACAGCAGCATCACTCCTGAATCCTGCAGGTCGTTGTTACTCAGGTCCAGATCTCTGAGACTGGAGGAGCTGAGGACTGAGGACAGAGCTCCACAGCTTCTCTCTGAGAGGTTACAGACACTCAGTCTAGAACAGAAACAGAGGTAGAAATAAGTTGATGTTTCTAAATACAGACTACTTTTATCAGTGCAGTTGTGAGTTCACCTACAGAGCTTTGTTGGAGGCTTTGACCACTGGCAGCAGCCTCAGAAGAGCCTCCTCTGAAGCAGAGTATTTCTTCAGGTCAAACACGTCCAGATCTTTTTCTGATGACAGTAAGATGAAGACCAGAGCTGACCACTGAGCAGGAGACAGTTCATCTGTGGAGAGACGTCCTGATCTCAGGTACTGTTGGATCTGCTCCACTAGAGAACGATCATTCAGTTCATTCAGACAGTGGAACAGATTGATGCTCTTCTCTGCAGACAGATCCTCATTGATCTTTGTCTGGATGTACTGGACTGTTTCCTGTCTGGTCTCTGAGTCACTTCCTGTTTGTGTCAGCAGACCTCGTAGGAGATTCTGATTGGTGGTCAGTGACAGACCCAGGAGGAAGCGGAGGAACAAGTCCAGGTGTCCATTTGGGCTCAGTAAGGCCTGGTCCACAGCACTCTGGTAGAGCTGTGTCATTGTAGATCTGGATGCTGTTTGTTCTTCTTCCATCAGATTGACTCCAGAGTTGATGAAGGTCTGATGGACATGAAGAGCAGCCAGAAACTCCTGAACACTCAGATGGATGAAGCAGAACACCGTGTCCTGGTACAGTCCTCTCTCCTCTCTGAAGACCTGTGTGAACACTCCTGAGTACACCGAGGCTGCTCTCATATCGATGCCACACTCTGTCAGGTCTGGTTCATAGAAGATCAGGTTCCCTTTCTGCAGCTGCTCAAAAGCCAGTTTTCCCAGAGACTCCATCATCTTCCTGCTGTCTGGACTCCAATGTGGATCAGTCTCAGCTCCTCCATCATACTTGATGCTCTTCACTTTGGACTGAACCACCAGGAAGTAGATGAACATCTCAGTCAGGGTCTTGGGCAGCTCTCCTCCCTCTCTGGTCTTCAGCAGATCCTCCAGAACTGTAGCAGTGATCCAGCAGAAGACCGGGATGTGGCACATGATGTGGAGGCTTCGGGATGTCTTGACGTGGGAGATGATCCTGCTGGCCTGCTCCTCATCTCTGAATCTCTTCCTGAAGTACTCCTCCTTCTGAGGGTCAGTGAACCCTCTGATCTCTGTCACCATGTCAACACACCCAGGAGGGATCTGATTGGCTGCTGCGGGTCGTGTGGTTATCCAGAGGCGAGCAGATGGAAGCAGGTTCCCCCTGATGAGGTTTGTCAGCAGCACATCCACTGAGGTGGACTTTGTGACATCAGTTAGGATTTTAGTTTTGTTGAAGTCCAGAGGAAGTCGACACTCGTCCAGTCCGTCAAAGATGAACACCACCTGGAAGTCTTCAAACCTGCAGAGTCCCGCTTCTTTGGTTTCAGTAAAAAAGTGATGAAGGAGCTCCACCAAGCTGAACTTTTTCTCTTTCAGCACATTCAGCTCTCTGAAAGTGAATGGAAATGTGAACTGGATGTCCTGGTTGGCTTTGCCTTCAGCCCAGTCCAGACTGAACTTCTGGGTTAAGACTGTTTTCCCAATGCCAGCCACGCCCTTCGTCATCACTCTTCTGATTGGTTCATCTCTTCCAGGTGGAGCTTTAAAGATGTCTTCTTGTCTGATGCTTGTTTCTGCTCTGTGTGCTTTCCTGGATGTTGTTTCCATCTGTCTGACCTCGTGTTCATGGTTGACCTCTCCAGTCCCTCCCTCGGTGATGTAGAGCTCTGTGTAGATCTGATTCAGAAGGGTTGGGTTTCCTGCTTTAGCCATCGCCTCAAACACACACTGGAACTTCTCCTTCAGGTTAGACTTGAGTTTATGTTGGCAAACTGAAGCAGGAGTTCCTGAAAGAACAAGCAACAAATGATGTGAATGAGCTGATCCTGCAAAAAGCTGTCATCTAAAAGAGAGGCTGTGCAGTTCTTCTTCCTCCATCAGTTTCATCCAAAAATCTCATCAGATGTTCAGTGGGTATGTGCAGAATATTAAAGCAGAGTGTGGAAATGTAAACCTCCTCTTCATCTCTCCATCATCTTAAATCTACGTTTCCTTTTTACTTTGAAAAACTTACTGTTCCTCAGACAGTCAGCCAGCTCGTACTGCTTCATTCTCCTCAGGAAGTTCTCTGTGATCTTCACAAAAGCCTCTCTGCTGCTCCTCTGCTCTTCATCTTCACCAACCAACACCTCCTCATCCTCACTGTGACGTTCTGGGTTCTCCTGACTCAGAGCCTTCTGAAATCTCTTCAGTTCCTTCTTCACAAAGGTGATAATGTTCTCCTCCAGCAGCTGGAACACAAAGACAATCTGAATGTTTAGAGGACAGCCTGTGTTTGATCAGACAGACTGAAAAACACTTTACCATGATATCTAGATAGATGTGCTCCACTGGAAATGATGATGTACACACCATAAATATGGAGTCCAGCTCTGTTTTATGCCGCTTGGACTGATCATTGAAGAACTCTGATGTTTCCAGCTGACCTCTGGAGAAAAAATATCAGCTTTAAGGACATTTAATGACAGAGTTTGAGAGCTCAACAAAATGGCACAGGGTAAATGTAGGAGCTTTAAATGATAATCACACATTTACTCTGGTATGGACGTAGGCTTATTGAAAGAGATCAGATCCTCAATAACTGACCCCCTGACCGTACGTTCACACCAAGCGCGAGTAAATTTATTCGTGCGAATGAATCCCATGTAAAGTCAATGTACAGACGCCAGTTGACGCCTGTTCGCCTCGGGCAGCGGGAATCGCGCAAATATGTGGCGCGTGACACATAATACGCGCAAGTGTTTTGCGCGAATGAGGCGACCTCACGCCGTCAGTTCGCTTCATCGCGTCTACACTCGAGTTCAAGAAATTGAACTCTTGCAAATTTTTGTGCCGCGATGGCCAATCAGCATGGGGATCCTCCGGTGACCTCACCGGATGTTTCCGAAGGAGGGCCGGCCCGGAGGAAGCAGCTCATTCAACCCGAAAATGGAGCAGAGACGGGGGTTGTCTGTTTCTGTGTGTGCCCAGAGCTCTACCACACAACGTGCCTGTTCCACCGGCACAGGAATAAAAGGAGATCGCTTGGAGGAAAGTCAGTGAGGACGTCGGATTGTCTGGTAAGTTGTACAAACATCCGTCTATCACTCGTTTTCTGCCATCTATTACGAAGTTAGCACAGCCAGAGTTAGCATAACATCGTCAGGCATGCTAATTTTCCCCTCACTTCTGGACAGTTGTGTGTTTTATTCAGGTGGGTTATGATGAAGGAAATGGAAGAAACAGAGGGACACGTATTTGCAGAAGAGGAGATCAATCAACAAATGATAGATTTGTTATTAAACTGATCATTCTGAGCACTTTAAAGGAGGAGGGAAGTAATCTATAACAGCTTTCTTTAGACCAGATATTTTATAATGTAATTCATGCATGTATGTTTATCTTTGGTAGAGCTAGTGCTGCCTCTCATGTCACAACCTGATCCTTTTCTGTGTATTTCCTTTGTAGTATTCTATTGATAAATTACAATAGTATCACTAAATATGTTGTTTCCATTACACAGACCCCAAGGAGGAGAACCCCGAGTGACTCCAGACAGCAGCTGACGGAGGTGGAGAGGATGTTGCTGGAGGCCCTGAGGACCTGTCCACCTGCAGCAGGAGGTGGAGAGGATGAAAAGTCTGCTTACTTCCCTGCAGAGATTGCTGCTTCAGATGAACAAATTTGTCTTCAAATTCATAGACTAATGTATAAATACAGCCCTGTTCTGCTTAATCTATAACAATTGGAACCAACAGAATAGTTCTGGTTTTTACAAACTGAGGTAAAGATGCAGGGAATAAGCCAGACTTTAATCTCCTGTCTCCTCTCCTTCTGATCCCTCTCTCTTCCATTTAACTCCTCCAAGCAAGCTCCTTTGTGTTTCTGTTGGAAATTGATTTAAGTTTGTTTAAATGTTAAATGTTTGTCCTTTTTATAAATTAAATTGTCTTTTAATAACAGTCATAGTTGGACTTTTTAAGATAACAATCTCATGTTTCTCTTATTATCATGGAGTAGATATTTGATTAACATTAACACTCATGCCAGTGTCAGCACTGTATGATCATTTTAGGTCTAAATATTGCTCATGTTTGGTTGGCTGGTAAATCCGGGATAACTTTCAGTCAAAAACGTCTTAATTGGAAGCCATCTTAAATTGCTGTATTGTATATATTTAGCCTCTTGCCAAGGTAATTAAAAGAACAAATACTACATTTCAGTCATAAAATCATTCACAGATTCAGCTGTCCTGATACATGTTGCTGTCTTGTTAAACCTAGATTAAAATATTTTCCTCTGAAGTAAAGAGCTACCTGTCATTAGGTTAATAATTACTCATTCTAAAGCCCAGGATCTACCTCCTTTTTCCCAGTAGATAAAGTGTGTTATTGGTATCAAGACCTTTATAGATGAGCTATTTCTGGATCTGTGCACATTACTCTGTTAAGAATAGGCTGCCAATTATTATAACTTCCTATGTGTGGTGCCTAGGGAAATGTATCTTTCAAACAAGAAATAAATCTAGTTACTAGTTACTATTTAGTCTACTAGTATCTGCTATCTAGTTACTGAATAATTCTATTAACATTCATAATTTCATAATAATAATAGGACAGGTATCAAAGCACTGAAACAATTTTATTATGGTGTTTATATGAAATATAACAGTACAGGAAGTTTGTTGCCGTGGCTGTCTCTTTAAAGAGCTGTTGTGATGCTTTTTGCACTACGTGGTGAATTGCCATGGTACTGCTCCTGCTGAGAAGGATGCCATGAGGTTTTCAGATTGCAGTGATTATATCCAGGATGATCTTGCAGATGGAGGGCACACTGAGCCAGAAGCTGCTAGCAATGGTCCTGAAGGAGTCATCAGTGGCAGGATATCTATAACATAAAAAAAAAAAACATTTAATGTAACTGAGTAGCAGAGAAAAACTGTAGCTGAAGGTCATCATGAAGTAACATCATTATAATATTACATGTGTACATGACTGCACATGCATGTCCTCATGTCTTCTGCTGTAAATTGGTAATGGTGGTGTGTGAAATCAACAAGTCACTTTTATTTTTCCATTCATCTGGGTGAGATCATTTCCTGCCTCTGCTTACTTTAATGTGGTTAATGAAACTACATATGGTCATTTCCACCTGAATGACTAGACAATAGCAGAAAGCAGCTCAAGAGGTTTTCAGAGTTTTATGTCATACAGATGAACTTTACAAAGTGAATGGAACAAAGAAAGGTGTATGAAGGTAGCTTGTCGACCCCTTGACATGTGATTTTAATTTATAAATCACTGCATTAGGGCGTTTATGTGCTTTAAAAATACATAGAACAGCACACACGTGTCTGTATACATATATATACATATGTATGTATACATAGTGTGGCGAGCTGTGATGAGATATGGATCAAAGACAAGTTCTGTAACTTCAGTATGTCCTCATACAACAGACATAATCAGTGACCTTTCAGTGGAGTTCTGTAATGACCACAGACATACAGACAGACTACTCTGCAGCTATGACTCCCATCTCATGTGTCACACTTTGTAAAATATTTCACACTAAAACATGAACTAATCCACAAAACATGCATAATTACTCACTGGAGACAGGTGGACAGGAATCTGCAGTTGGGATATTGTCTGTAGTTGGTATCCTGGAGTGATATCCCGGCACCGATTCAAGCTATCAGGGGCTAACCGGGCTGGCCGACAATAGCATCAGAGGCTGCCGTCATCCAGACGAAGCTTCTGGAGAAGGTGGTGGTGGACTTCTCTGAGCTGTGTGGGTCTCCCAGGGATCCGATGCACCCAGCCACGACGAGTGTCCGTCAGTTATGGAGTTTCCACAGCAGAGAAAGCAGCTGTCTCTTGCGTGTGGTCCAGCTCCGCCATTGACAACTGACTGATGTGGAGAAGAAAGCCCCTCCCTCCTTGCGTCTTTCGGCAGAGAGTTCGCGTGAACAGGGCGAGTTTATTCGCGCGTGTCATTCACGCGAATAGAAAAATATCAAGCGAGTAAACTCCCTCTATTCGCGCGAGTAATTCGTGCGAATTAAGCAATCGTTCGCGCCTGGTGTAAACGCACGGTAACACCTCTGACTTAAACCCCATTGGCTCAAAGGAGGTCTCCAAAGTCTTGGCAGTCTGCTGTGGTGGCCCCTCTACTCAAAGATGGAGACCCTCCTCTAGTTGTCAACCTCAGGCTACTTTACAGAACTACAACTACCCCCTGGAAGAACTTGGAGGGGCTGACCCTCATCCTGTCCATTTCACACTTGGCTTTGAACCGGTCTAACAGAGGACCCTGGCTGAGGACACCAACAAAACCACATCATCTGCAAAAAGTAGAGATAGGATTCTGAGTCCTCAAACCCGAGTGTGTCTGACTTGAGAAAAAGGGATCCATCATCCTGATCTGTAGTGATGAGAACCAAAATCTGGGACCAACCTGGCTCCACTCTCAAAAGGTCTGGAACCTAACAGGATGAACCAGAACACAGATTTTTATGTTTCATTTTGGTTCCTGCCCCCTCAATGCAACCCCCTTCCAAATGAAAGGCACTAAAATACCTTATGGAATTAACATACAGGGTTTTTCCTGGTTCAGACTGAGGCAGAGGTGGTACCATTCTGATTATGGACACTCTGACCTTTCTAGAAGGTTCTGGGGGCGTGCTCCCCAGGGAGAAAAAGTTGTACATTTTAAAGTTGATAACATCAATCTAGTGAACTTTGAGAGCAACATTAAGAGATTAAATCTATAAAAATGTTTCTCTAAAAATTATTTTTTGCTCTTGTAGGACTTAAACCACAGACACACAGATCCCAATTCGATCTATTCTAGTTTCCAGATGTTTCCTGGTCTGACCTCCTGATTTAGATTTTGGATGATTCCAGATTTTGTCCTTAAAAACTGTTATTAACATCAAAAGCTTTTTAGCCTTTTTTAAAACAGATGTTTAATTTCATGTCCAAAATTAAAAAAAAAAATCTTAAAAACTGTTTATGTCAGTCATGTGACCCTCATAATGATGCTTTTTTTTATTTAAAGTGTTTAAAACCATACAGTTTCTGTTCAAAGACACATGTTAAGTCCAGTTCTGACAGTCCCAAAGCTGTTAAAATGATCCAGGTCCTCATGCAGGACCTCTGCTCAGTTCAGTTGTGATTACATTTTTCTGACAGCTAAACTAAACTGTGTCCAGTGATTTTTGTCTCTCTGTACCAGAACTGTGCAGGTTGTTGACAAAAATGGAAACCATCCTATTCTGTGTGCCTGGAACTTTTTTACAGAATTATCTAAAGCTGTTTTGTGTATCATTGATGGTAAAATTCATTTTTGATTTTCTACTTACAGGTACAGTGTGTAATATTTCACCAAGTAGCATTTAGCAGAACAAACGTGATAAAACAGGAACATAATATTTATATTTAGCCCCATCTAATGTTTTATCAGCTGAATATATACAATTATTTTAGTTTTTATAAACTTAGATTTTGCTTGTGTCTACAGTACCACAGAAGGGAGCAAATAACAGATTAACCCTTTAAGCGCCAAAGTCGCAAAATTGCGACAGGCAATATTGCTGGATAAAACGGGCTATAGCTGCAAATATGGTGCCTAATGTTGTTACTACTTTACACCAGGAGATGGCGGACATGAGTAACTTTAATCCCAGCAGCATATGTGGCTGTCTTTGCTTTCAAAGAAGAAGAGAGAGAGAGTCTAAAGCGGTCTAAAGACACACCCCCGGTCAAGGAGACGAGGAAGTGGTAGTAATTGTTGTAGTCGGTGCATAAAAGAGAAAAAGAAAGTGAATTTTAGCGAGAATACTCACAATTTCGGGAGGAATAGTGGAATAGTCACCCCGTGACGATGACGTTCAGTCATCCAGTGAGACCGAGACGTCGGAGCCACACGAACTCTGTGTGTCATAAGAGTCCACAAGAAGCCCATACTGAAGCTGATGCTTCCTCACCGGGGTCGGGGTGGAAGTAATCGGCGAATGCCGATGAGGGGACATGGTGGGGTTTCAGGGGTGGTCAATACACAACGTTTAGTTGTCCGGTGAGACGAAAACTGCCGTGCGTCTGTGAGCAGCCGCTCCGCGTCTGTGCGTCCTGAGAGTCTACAAGCAGCACATACTGAAGCCAATGCTTTTCCTCAGTGTGGCCAGGGTGGAGACATGGTAAGGGTTACAGGGGTGGTCAAAACACGAATATTGACGGAGGCAGTGGGAATAAAAAAAATACCGTTGAGGTAGAAGCACCGGTGTGGTAGAAGCAATGGCAGTGAAGGCCGCTTGGTGATGTCAGAATATGCAAATTAGATGAGTGAATTTACACCCACCACAAATTTTGGGTCATACTGAAGATTTTTCTCATTACAGTATGCCTTTATATCTAACCACAGCTACAGCCTTATGAAATCTTGATGTCACAATTATATATTTTCTTGAAAAAACTCTGGCGCCTAGAGGGTTAACATCTTTTTAGCACCACTGGTTTCCATGGTTACCATCAAGTGAGCACCGCTCAAGTGAGCATTAAAATCTAGGATCTGTTGTTAATGACCCTAACTTTACAGACTGCACCTTTAAGCACATTTCAGAGCATGCACTTTTTACTTTTACTAGAATAAAGGAGTTGAATCAGTACGTGTACTTTTACCAGTCTTTTTCACACAAGTATCTGGACTTCTACTGAAGGACAGAATGTGAGGACTAAATAAATAACTGACGTACTGATAAACTTTACCGTGTCTGATGAAAGAGTCTGAGACTAAATGTACGTTTTAACACTGCTCATTCATTGCTGCTCCACTACATTACGTCATTAACCTGTAATTGTCATTCAAACATTTCAACAACTCTGGGTCAAAAACTGCTTACCTTATCCCTGATAACATGTCAACGTAACTGTCAGTTTATTTCATCATTTCTTACCTTCCATCTGCAGATCGTTTGAAGGAACTAGAGTGACCATTAGACCGGTCACTCTTCATGGACACACAGCTGGGTTCAGGAGAGTCTGGACTCTGCTCCTCCATCCTGATACTGAAAAACAACAAGATATGTTTAACTATAGATAATATGTTTATATAGTGATGATATGTTTATGGGTCAGTGACATATAACACTTCATTAATTGAGGTTGTACCATCTGACATATGCAACTAATTTTTATTTAAATAGCTAAGCACTCAGACACGTTATATTTTTATTAAACACATTTTTTTTAAAGTAACATGAAGAATTTTTATGGTAAAATAAAATGTTGCTGTTTTACCTTGGTTGTACCACCTGACAGTGAAAGTGTACCTGCCCACCTGTGACTGAAAAATAATTTTATCTTTACTTGAAAAGGATCTACAAACCATTTCCCTCTGCCATGAGTGTCAGCTGGAGTCAATGATAAATTATAGTATAATCTGTTGTATCACTTCAGTCTAAAATAGCCCCATGATTGCAGTTGATCCACGCTGACATTTAAGAACTTGCTAATTCCAGGACAAAAGTTTTCTGACAGTGTCAGTAATCTGTTTATTTTTTCAGACGGTCGCTGCACCTGACATTTTTTGGTTTGAGATGATAAATATGGAATTAATTTTATAAGTCAGATGTACTGAAAATATTAGATTTATTTAATAAAAGAGTTAGTGCTAAATATTAGAGTTGAGGACATGACTTTGATAGGCAGAATTTCATGGAAAAAAAACTTTCAAATTCCACTTTGAGTACTTTTGTTGTGGTGTTACTAGTGCTTTTTATTTCATTTTAAAGAATTTTTGATACATTTTTAGTTGTGTCAAAGTTTTTTGTCTCTCTAACATTGTGACTGCTTGTTGAGGACAGGCTAAGTAAGTATGTTTTCTGAGAACAGACTCTACATTTTTATACATTCTGAGTTATGATCATTTTAATCGTGGATAGAACTCCCACCGTCGTAGACACAGGCGGTACCAACATGGTCATATGTGTGTACGAGCTGGACCTCCCACAGAACTGGCTGGACCCCTGATAAACCCAGAGAATGGACCCTGATAAACCCAGAGAATGGACCCTGATAAACCCAGAGAATGGGCCCTGATAAACCCAGAGAATGGGCCCTGATAAACCCTGAGAATGGACTCTGATAAACCCAGAGAATGGACCCTGATAAACCCAGAGAATTGACCCCCCTAATAAACCCAGAGAATGGACCCTGATAAACCCAGAGAATGGACCCTGATAAACCCAGAGAATTGACCCCCCTAATAAACCCAGAGAATGGACCCTGATAAACCCAGAGAATGGACCCTGATAAACCCAGAGAATGGACCCTGATAAACCCAGAGAATGGGCCCTGATAAACCCAGAGAATGGGCCCTGATAAACCCTGAGAATGGACTCTGATAAACCCAGAGAATGGACCCTGATAAACCCAGAGAATTGACCCCCCTAATAAACCCAGAGAATGGACCCTGATAAACCCAGAGAATGGGCCCTGATAAACCCAGAGAATGGGCCCTGATAAACCCAGAGAATGGGCCCTGATAAACCCTGAGAATGGGCCCTGATAAACCCAGAGAATGGACCCTGATAAACCCAGAGAATTGACCCCCCTAATAAACCCAGAGAATGGACCCTGATAAACCCAGAGAATGGACCCTGATAAACCCAGAGAATGGGCCCTGATAAACCCAGAGAATGGACCCTGATAAACCCAGAAAATGGGCCCTGATAAACCCAGAGAATGGACCCTGATAAACCCAGAGAATGGACCCTGATAAACCCAGAGAATGGGCCCTGATAAACCCAGAGAATGGACCCTGATAAACCCAGAGAATGGACCCTGATAAACCCAGAAAATGGGCCCTGATAAACCCAGGGAATGGACCCTGATAAACCCAGAGAATGGACCCTGATAAACCCAGAGAATGGGCCCTGATAAACCCAGAGAATGGACCCTGATAAACCCAGAGAATGGACCCTCCCCAGTTGAGATTTATTGATGATATCAGTTCATGTGTGTTGGGTCAGTAGTATTGGCGCTAGCATCCCGGCTAACAGTTTCCTAATGTTGGGGCTGAAAGTGTGTTAAGCTATTATTGGGTTCTGATGTTGGATTATATCACCACTTTATATGATCCATGATTACGACAACATTTTGCCATTTTTACCAGTTTTGCCCCTTTTTTCCCATATGTCCTCTTTTTTTGCCCATTTCTAGAACATCTGTTTACTCATTTTACCCATTTGTGTCCCCTTTTGTTCAAATTGGCCACTTTTGGACATATTTGCCTTTCATGCCATTTCTGCTGCATCCTTTTGCAACAATTTGCCTATTTTAGCCTCCTTTTTTGATTTTTGGTTTAATTTCTAGTTATTTTCTTCTACTTTTAGTTTAGATTTTGCATGTGTCTACAGTACCACAGAAGGGAGCATATTAAAGAAAAGCATCTTTCTTTTTTGCACCAATGGTTTCCATGGTTACCACCAGAGAAGTGAGCATTACAATCTAGAATCTGTTGTTGCTAATGATCCTAATTTTACAGACTGCACCTTTAAGCCCATTTCAGAGCATGAACTTTTTACTTTTACTAGAATAAAGGAGTTGAATCAGATGCTGGCTGGCATCTGTCTCTACAACTCTGCTTTTACTGTTTAATCCTAATCTCTTGGTGTTTTTATGGGCTTTACACCTCAGTAAGGAGATTTAACTTACCTCTGACACTTTTATGGACTACTAAAGACCAGGACCCATTTATTTTGGTAAGCCATACTTTCTGGGACCAAATGGCAAATAATACATCTGAGTGTGCTCTTACCATCATAAAGCTGAAGAAGAGCATTGCATCTTTGAGAGCTGAGGTTATGGAAAAAATTAACCTCATTGTGGAATTTTCCACTGTGGCCACGATTCAGGCCAAGCACCTAGCAGTCCTGAGTACTTCCAGTCATGGGTACGTAACACAGCCTGCCTTTCTCGCTGCTCCGTTCCAGTTGCTCCAGAAGTGGTTGGTGACTTCACTGTTTCGTGGTTCGGTTCCACGATTGCTGGTGTTCCGGAGGCTGGGACTGCCTCAGCCCTGCCGGAGGATCCATGGCTCCACCTGGGAGCAAAGCCCAAAACATCAGCGCAACCGACTCGCCATCACGAAGGAGGCCGTCATGAGAAGAAGCTCCAGAGGAGCCCTTTCAGAGGAAATGGGGCAGCCAGCTGCCAGGAAAGAAGCCATCCCTGCGCCGCAGAGCTCACCTGAGACACCAGCTCACCAACAGCAGAATACTGCTGCTGATCGGCAGGCTTGAACTGTCACCAGCGAGCCTTCAAGGGGCTACGTGCGGCTCTCTCATGCCCAGGAGACACGCCACCACCGGCTACACAGCCAGGATCTCCATCCATGCTCGTTCCTGGCTTTTCCATTATGTGGTTATGGGACTCTTGCTGGGGCTAAAACCTTCTGCTTTCCTGGCGCCCATGTCCAGGATTTAGACTCTGAAATTCCACAGCTCCTGGAACAAAATCAATCTGAACCCGACTTTCGTCATTCATGTGGGAATTAATGACATCAGGAGTAAACAGTCAGAGAAGCTTAAAGCTGACTTTATTAATCTGATTGACAGTGCGCTCCAGTCTGACCGCAGACTCATCTCTGGTCCTCTGCCGTGTCTCAGCTTCAGGGACGTGAAGTTCAGCCGTGTCCACCAGCTCCACACATGGCTGATAGGATACTGCTGCTCGCTCACAGCATTTCATTTGTGGATAATTTTACAACTTTCTTGAATCTTCCCTACCTCTTCCACCATGATGGAATACACCTAAATTTCTGTGGATCACGGCTGCTTGCCATGAACATGGATCTGGTTTTAATCTCCAGTAAGGCAAAGTGCACCTGATGTTTGGTGAGTCTGTTCCATAACTCTAACTGCAACACTGTTTTACAAATTCACAAACCCCATCATTTCCCTCTAATACTCAGGAATTTAGACCATTTAGTACCAGTATGGACTTCAATCATCACTCCCCAACACTACGACTAGGATTATTTTATTATTTCAGGTGATTTCATTACACATGTTGACAATCAAAATGACCAGGATGCCAAAAATGTTCTGAGCTTGCCTGATGCTTTTGGCCTCTCACAGCATGTATCTGGGCCCAGTCATAATAAGGGACACACTCTGGACCTAGTTATATCTAAAGGCCTGACTATTTCTACACCCTGTGTTAGAGATGTTGCCTTTTCTGATCATTGTTGTATTTTCTTTGATGTATCTGCCTCTCCTGTACGGCAAAATACGGTTGAAATAATCAAAAATGGTTTATTGATGACAACACAATTGAAAAATGTGAGAAAATTTTAAATGAGTCATCTGTGCTCCTAACCTGACATGCCAGATGAATTTGTTTCACACATCCATCTGGGAAAGCTTCAATAGGAAACGTTTGAGAAAAGGCAGAGGATTTGAAAAAAAAAAACTTGGAGTGTGATTGGATGAACGTTCTGTCTGTCACATCTCCACGGGCCAAACAGAGCAACAAAACATGTGACATAGCTGCTAGCGAGCTCCGTGTGCATAGCTAGTGAGGAATAATGCGAAACATGGCGACTATAGACATGTTAGTACTCGACTTTTGTCATTTTTGAAAAGAAAACAACTCACTGCTGATCTTTGTTCTTCTTTTCATGAAGACATGTCATCAAGTTCTGATAAATCTGGTGCTTTAGCAGCATCCACACTAATCTCTTCCTCCATACCTGCACCAGCTCTTGCTGCTGTTTTTTTACTTAACGACTCTGCCGTGCCTGAAAGTACTGCCCCTCATCGCTGATTGGTCCTGTCACTGTCCAACGGTTCAGACGGGAACTTAACAAGATGGATTCACTCGTGAAAAACAAGGAAACGGGCGTATCCATCTGCTTTGCAAGGTTACTGTGCTCCTGGATTCATCAACTGATGATCCTGTGATGGATTTTGACTACAAATTACAAAATATTATTGACGCCTGTATTGCATCTGTTAAAACCAAAATCCTTCAAAACCAACAAACTCCATGGAGGAATACAGTGGTTATTAGAGTGGAGAAAAACAAACTTTAGATTCACTACAACATTTACTAGGATACACTTTATACAGAAATCAAATTAGCTAGACAGTCTTATTTCTCTAAAATCATTAATGAAAACATCAACAATAATAAAGCACTCTTTTCTACTGTTGACAGACTTATCAACTCACACAGCCAAATCCCAGCACAGATGATTTCCACTGATACCTGTGAACAGTTTGCCTCTTTCTTTCACAACAACATCATCACCATTAGAAAAAATATCAGTACCTGAAGAACATTAAATACACTTCACCCCCAGTTACCCAGAAACAACATCATTTATGCCACCATGTCCCACTTTGACCCACTGAATCTCCAAATGTTAGAAAACATTGTTCAGCAGTCAGACCCTCCACCAATGCTTAGATCCCATCCCCACCAAACTTTTTAAAAATGTTTTTTTTTTTTTTTTTTTTTTTTTTTTTTTTAACTGTTTAGCTCCTCCGGTAACAAAATATCAACTGCTCTCTTCAGTCTGGCATTTTCCCCTTATCTCTCAAAACTGCCACGGTCACACCTCCTCTAAAGAAAAGTCATCTCCATGCAACAGTTACTGCAAATTATAGACCCATCTCCAACTTACCATTTCTCAGCAGAATACTTGAAAAATCAATTTACTCTCAGCTTACTGGTTACTTGACGACTATCAATATTTTAGACATTTATAGTCAGGTTTCAGATCCCTCCATAGCACAGAGACAGTCCTACTCTAAGTTCTCAATGATATCCATTCAGGGCGCATTCACACCAGAGCTGTTTGGTCCACTTTAAACCAGTGTTCAATTTGGCAGCTGTTTTTAATTGTAGTCTTAGTTTTAGTCTTTATATAAAATGCATTTTAGTTTTGGTCACATTTTAGTCATTTCTATCCTTTTTAGTTTTAGTCTAGTTTTAGTCGACGGAAACTCAAAACATTTTAGTCTAATTTTGGTCCATACAGTCCTCACACTTTAGTCTTTACTTTTAGACCAAGCGTTTATTTTCTTGTCTAAATCTGGTACTGAATTATGGTGGTGTGTTCTCTGCACCCTGCCAAACCTGGGTCCCTGCTTTCTACAGCTGAGAGGTAGAAGAGATACAGCTATGTTGTTTTTCTGAGAGATTTATCCACAATGGAAAAGTATCATGGATTTTGAATGTCCGACGAAAACAACATTACATTTTAGTCTAGTTTTAGTCATTTCAGTTTAGTCAGCACAGATCTATTTTTGTTAGTCTCTAGTTTTTGTCATGGGAAAAAGGCTGTCTGACATTTTTAGTCAAAGTTTTAGTCTACAAAACTAACAGTGCTTTAAACAAACTCTGGTCCGTATTCCTGGGTAGTCCGGTTCAGAGTGGTGTGAAAGCTCAAACGAACTCTGGTGCGGACCAAACAAGCAGACTCTGGTCCGCTTGAAAACAGGGGGTCTCGGTCCGCTTCCAAATGAACCCTGGTGCGGTTCGTTTGAGGTGTGAAAGCAAAACGGACCAACTTGTGAACGAGAGGCAGGAAGTGGCATAAAGCGTAATGATATATGGATTTATATGTGATTTAATACACTCACATACATGTTGGTACCTCAGTTGGCGTCTGTGTAGCCATAGCAACACGTCGTACTCTGCTGATTTATTCGTCTCATGTAAACAACGACATGCTGGACAGCTCACCACCTTGCTGCCTGCTCATGATGCCCAATGCAAGAGCAGAAATCCCAAGACAGTGTTAATTCAGTGTTTTTCATTGTTTATGTGGAAGAAAAGTCTGGCAGAAGGAGATGGATTTCCTGTTTGTCTTCTTCTATGCCTTCTGTCCTTTTGGTTGCCTTTTGTTTGTGACGACAGTGCTCCTACTCCAACCTCCTACAGAGGTTGTAGGTGTTCAGACGGTTTGGTCCGTTTGAGCCAAGAGCAGTGTGAATTCGAACCAAACCAAAGGAAAGTGCAACAGTGCTGCAATTTCTGTTCCAAAATGGACCGAGTCCCCCAGACTATCAGGTGTGAAAACGACCTTAAGCACAGATCCTAACAGATTATCTGTTATTGTTCTTCCTGATCTCTCCGCAGCATTTGAAACAGTGGACCACAGCATTTTATTAAACAGATTAAAAGAATGGGAGGGGCTGTCTGGATCAGCCCTAAACTGGTTTAAAACATACCACCAAAACAGGCAGTTCTTTGCCTCTGTTGGAGACTTCCATTCAAATAAAGTGAGTGTTAAGTGTGGAGTGCCCCAAGGTTCCATTCTTGGACCACTGTTATTTAATCTTTACATGCTCCCGCTTCCACTGGTCATTCAGAAATACAATATAAACTACCATAACTATGCAGATGATTCACAGCTTTACATATCTCTATCCTCAGACGACCTTAGTCCCATAAACTCCCTTACTCAGTGTCTAAAAGACTTACACATTTGGATGGCAGAAAATTTTCTTCAGCTCAACAGAGACAAAACAGAATTTCTCACTTTTGGTCCAAAAACTCAAAGACAAAAAGTTGCTGCTCATCTCAGTTCAGTCTCTCTAAACTCTAAGAATGAAACACAAAGCCTTGGAGTAATACTAGACAGTGATTTAAATTTCAAAAGCCACATCAGTCAAACCACAAAATCTGCATTTTATCATCTTAAGAACATATAAAAGATTAGAGACCTTCTGTCAGCATCAGATGCAGAAAAATAGTTCATGCAATCATTTCAAGTAGACTGGACTACTGTAATAGTTTATTTACTGGCTTCTCAAAATCCTCTGTTCAGCGACTACAGCTTATTCAGAATGCTGCTGCTAGAGTCCTGACCAGAACGAAAAAGTCTGAGCACATCACTCCTGTCCTCAAATCCCTCCACTGGCTTCCAGTACAAAGTAGGATTGATTTTGAGACTCTGATACTTGTTTACAAAGCGCTGAATGGCCTTGCTCCTCAGTACATCAGAGACACGCTGATAAGTTATCAACCAGTTAGAACTCTCAGGTCTACAGGTAGCGGCCTCTTGACTGAAACAAATTATAGTTTTTATTATAATTAATTAATTAATTAATTAATTATTATAAATCATAAATTCCAAAGCAGGGAGGCTGCTTTCGGTTTTTATGCCCCTTGTAAATGGAACGCCCTGAGAGGGGCTCCAACATTAAATACTTTTAAAAGCAGATTGAAAACTTTACCTTATGAATCAGTTTACGGTCAGATTTCATTGCCGGGGCGCTAGCGAGCAAGCAATGGAGTAGGTCGTGTGTGAAGCAAGCTCTGCAACAAAGTTTATTTAATTTCTTATTTCTGGCGTCTGACATCACTTATAAGTTGAAGAGAGATCACGGTCAACATTACTAAGCCTTGAAAGCGACAAATTGTCTTCAAAATGGCGAGTAACCTTCGAAAATACAGATACACCGGCAGGAACACTGCTAACACGACAGACCCTTCACCTAGCACTAGCAACGTGTCTGAGATACATGATGATATGATGGACATGAGAGCGGAGATATTGTCCTCGTTCAAAACAGAAATTGCTGAGTTATTCCAGACAGAGCTGAAGAATGTACTGTGCAGAGGAGTTTTGAGAGATAAAATCAGAATTGCTGGCAGTTAAATCGAAAACTGCCAGCAACACCGCAGTGCTACGTTCGGACATGGATAAAATGAAAACAGCCGTGTCCGATATGGAACAGGGTCTCTCGGCATGCTCCGACGATGTAACATCTCTACAGAACACTGTTCTTAAACTTCAAAAAGACGTGAGCAGCCTGGAAGAAAAGTGTTTGGACATGGAGGGGAGAATGAGGAGGTCAAACATTCGTATTCTTAATGTGGCAGAAGAACCTGGCTCCAGCTCCCCAAACTCCGTCGCCAAGCTAATCAAAGAGACCCTGAAAATGGATAAAGATGTGCTGGTTGACAGATCTCATCGGGCCCTACAACCAAAAAGAGTGGATGGAAAGCCCCGTGCCATAATTGCAAAACTACATTATCATCAAGACTGCGTGGAGATTCTACGCCAGGCCAGAGAGGCTGGAGCACTGCGATACAACGGATCTGCCATCCTCATATTCCCTGACTATCCTCCAAGTGTTGCACGCGCAAGATCAGCGTTCAACGAGGTCAGAAAGTTGCTTAGAGGACGGGATGGCGTCCGCTTCGGGATCCTTCACCCTGCCCGGCTCTGAATTACACACAATGGGACTGAGAGACAGTTTCAGGATGCAGCGGAGGCCATGGCTTATGTGAAAGCAAACATCATCTGAAGACAGCACTTACCTTGGTTCGACATAAATGGACACATGACTCACCTCATATACGTTCAGTTCATATTTTTGGACTTTTATTTACCTGTTTCTATATCTCCCTTTCTCTCCGTGACCTACATTTGGTGAGTAAACAAGATTATAGTAACATGAACACACTATGTGTTATCTTAAATAATTTAAGTTGAGTTACATGCTTTCCTGGGGAGAAGAGCACAGTTAGATTTGTTTTAAAGGTGATACCACAGCTAATACCTTATTTGCCGTGCCTTCAGTTTAAATGTGTCCGTTTTATAACAAAAAGTAAGAGGTATAAGAAATATAGGAGTGCTGGCCAATTAATCTATAGATGCCAGAATATTTATTTCATTATTTTTTTTATTTTTTGGATTTTAGTTGCACTTATGATCTTTTACATTCTGATTAAAGCAGAGCAAGCTAGGAGACTAGTGTGTCCTCTCACAAGCACTTAATGTGTGGATTCTCTTGCAAGGGGTTTAGTTGTCACTGTGTTCTGTTTGGTGACTGGGGTTGGGAAATCGTTACACCAGATCTTTATTTTGTTTTCTTTTGTTTTTCTTTAATCGTAAACTTCACTTTATCGGCAAAGGGGTTATTCTATACATGTGTAAAACTGATAAATTCCACTGTGATGCACTGTATTCCTCATGTCATGACCTTTTTGATGGATAATGGCTAAACCATATTTAGATGTAAATAGTAACAGATTATATGGTTGTCAGATCACTTTTGTAAGTTGGAATGTGAAGTCTCTTAATCATATTGTGAAGCGTAGAAAAGTACTTTCACATTTGAACTATCTTAATGCAGGAATCGCTTTTCTTCAAGAAACTCAGTTAAGTACGTTTGAACACTTTAAATTGAGAGGGGCGTGGGCGGGTCAATTTTATCACTCGAACTTTCATTCAAAGTCTAGAGGAACTGCAATTTTAATCTCCAAAAATGTCCCATTTACCATGACAAATGTTGAAGCAGACTCCTCTGGTCGCTATATTATAGTTGTTGGTAGACTGAACTACACCCCTGTTATTTTGGCAAATGTGTATGGCCCAAACTGGGATGACAGCACATTTTTTACAAACTTTTTTGCACATATACCCAATATAGATACACACTATCTCAAACTAGGAGGAGATATAAATTGTGTGTTGTCACCCTCTTTGGACCGCAGCTCATCTAAAACAGTGGCTCCGTCTAGGGCAGCAAGAACAATTCAGATGTTTCTTGACACTTATGGAATGGTTGAAACCTGGCGTTTTAGAAATCCTAAAAGCAGGAGCTATTCCTTTTACTCATCTGTCCACAAAACATATTCTCGCATAGATTATTTTTTTCTAGACAGTAGACTACTTCCAATAGTTACAGAATGTGATTATCAAGCAATAGTAATTTCAGACCATGCTCCATTATTGACTACTTTATGCATACCAACTAAATATTCTAATTATCGCCCCTGGCGTTTCAATACACTACTCCTCTCTGATACAAAGTTTGTCAAATTTATTTCAAATGAAATGACTGAATATTTAGCACGTAACCAAACACCAGGAATGTCCTCTGCAGCCATTTGGGTATCAATGAAAGCTTACCTTAGGGGACAGATCATATCATACAATGCCCAAATTAAAAAAGCCCATAATGAACACCGCCAACAACTAACCCAAGATATCTTAAAAATGGATAGAACACTAGCCCACTCTCCATTGCCTGACCTATTCAAAAAGCGATTAATTCTTCAAACTGAATTTAATCTTGTGTCCACTAAAGAGGCGGAAAATCTTATAAATAAATCAAGACATAAGACATTTGAGCATGGGGAAAAGACAGGAAAGATCCCAGCACATCAGTTGCGACAAAGGAATGCAGGCCAAGCCATAATAGAAATAAACAAGGAGAAGGGAGCTAAAACTACTGACCCAGTAGAGATCAATCAGTGTTTTCATGCATTTTATTCAAAGCTGTACACCTCAGAATCTATGAAAGATGAATCATTGTTTGACTCTTTTTTTAGAAACCTTAATATTACTATGGTTGATGAGAATGCTGCCAAAGAATTAGAAACTCCACTTTCTAAGGAGGAATTCTTCAATGCAACAAGATCCATGCAATGCGGGAAGTCCCCTGGGCCGGATGGCTTTCCGAGTGAATTCTTTAAAAGATTCTCAACTGAGCTCGCTCCCATCTTGCTTTCAGTTTATGAGGAGTCATTTGTTTCTGGTTCATTACCCGAAACAATGAGACAAGCAGTCATATCTTTAATTCCTAAGAAGGATAAAAACCCCCTTGAATGCAGTTCATATCGACCTATATCTTTATTGAATGTTGACATGAAGTTGCTTGCTAAAATGCTAGCCCGCCGTCTAGAAACAGTCTTACCTAATATAGTATCTGACGATCAGTCAGGATTTATCAAGAATCAACACTCTTTCTTTAATATTCGCAGATTACTGAACATTCTTTATGATCCCACTTCACCCGACACTCCTGAAATCCTGTTGTGACATGATGCTGGAAAAGCATTTGATCAGGTGGAATGGGACTACCTCTTCTATACAATGAAAAGATTTGGATTTGGTACAAAGTTTACATCATGGATCCAAACTCTCTATTCTTTTCCTCTAGCAGCAGTTCGTACAAACCATAACTTATCTGCCTTTTTTACTTTAGGTCGCGGGACCAGACAGGGCTGTCCCTTATCCCCCCTCCTGTTTGCCCTGGCAATTGAGCCACTGGCAATTGCCTTGCGTCAGGATTTTTCAATTAAAGGTATAGAGAGGAAAAATTTGGAACATAAAGTTTCATTATATGCGGACGACATGCTTTTGTATTTGTCAGATCCGTTAAACAGTCTGCCACAAACACTCAATATGTTGGATACATTTGGCAAGATATCAGGTTATAAAATTAATGTACAAAAAAGTGAACTAATGCCCATTAACACTGTAGCTAGACAAATCGCATATACTTCATTGCCCTTTAAATTGAGTAAGAATAAGTTTAAATACCTGGGTGTATGGATCACATAATTTTAAACACCTCTATAAAGCGAATTTCCCCTCTCTCATTGAATCCGTGAAACAAGATTTCGAGCGCTGGAACTTATTACCATTGTCATTAGGAGGTAGAATCAACACCATTAAAATGAGTGTACTACCTAGATTTTTATACCTATTTCAGTGTATACCTCTATTCTTGACAAAATCCTTTTTTGTGGTTTTAGATAAATTAATATCTTCATTCATTTGGAATAAGAAAAACCCTCGAATTAAAAAAAGTATCTTGCAGAGACATCAAAAACATGGAGGATTATCCCTGCCTAATTTTCAATATTATTATTGGGCCGCCAACATACTTATGTTATTCTGGGTTGAATCAGCAAATGATAAGGGGCCTAAATGGTTACAATTGGAGACCTCGTCTTGCGGACCTGCCTCATTACACGCTTTGCTTTGTTCTGTATTTCCACTACCTGAACCCATTATCACATACACAATGAATCCAGTGGTAAAACACACCTTGAAGATATGGGCACAATTCAGACGAACCTCTTCCCTTCATGATTTATCGATAAATGCCCCTATAGCAAGGAACAATATGTTTAAGCCCTCCATTGTAGATGGATCTTTTAGTACCAGGACCAGTAATGGTTTGGCCAGGTTAAAGGACTTGTATCTTGACCAAAATTTTGCCTCATTTGAGCAGCTTAGGTTAAAATATAAAATTCCTAACTCCCATTTTTTTAAGTATCTTCAAATCCGTAGTTTCTTATCTTCACATTCAAGTCATTTTCCATCTCTGCCACCCACCTCTCTTCTGGAATCTGTTTTGGAACTTAAGGGTTTATTGGCAAAATCTATACTCTTCTCATTTCTTATAATAAAGAACCCCTGGTCCAATTGAAGAGACAATGGGAGGAAGAATTAAATGCACATTTCCCTGAAGACGTGTGGCAGTCGGTAATAGAAAGAATACAATCATCTTCAATTTGTCTGAAACATAAAATTATACAATTTAAGGTTGTTCACAGACTGCACTGGTCTAAAGTGAGGCTGGCAAAATTTACATCAGTTTTTAACCCTAACTGTGATCGCTGTGGAACAACACCAGCCACCTTGTCACACATGTTTTGGCTCTGTTCAAAATTGAAAGATTTTTGGCTAAATATTTTCAATTTTTTTTCTGATGTTGTGGGATTTTCCATAGAACCTCTTGCTATAATAGCAATATTCGGAACAGTACCGCAAGCCCTCAAAATCAATTCATATAATAAAAAAATAATAGCATTTTCTACACTCCTGGCAAGGAGAATCATACTACTGAAATGGAAAGATAGATTTCCTCCAACCTTCAACACTTGGATCAGAGACCTCATGTACCATCTGACCTTAGAGAAAATGAGGTACACTACAAGAGGATGTGCTGATAACTTTCATAGGATCTGGCAGCCAGTCCTTAACCAGGTGGTCAAGGTGTTTAAAATGTATAAATGTACAGGCCCCCCCCCCCCCCCCCTTTTTTTTTTTTTTTTAAATATATATTTAAAATTAAAATAATTATTATTATTGTTGTTGTTGATGGTTTTGGCTCATTTGCAATTTTTTTTTTTTTTTTTTTTTTTAATGAATGAATGAATTTTTCTTATTTAGTTTGACATTAGGCTGGTGATATGGTGTAATAGGGAAAGTGAGATGAGAGTTCATGGTTATGTTCTGTACAAAAAACCTATCCAATTGTATGACAGATTGTATGTCGCTTAAGTTTGTGAAACTAATAAAGATACTTTGATTAAGAAAAGATTTCATTGCCTGTTTTCAGTGTGTGTGTTTGTGTGATTTTTGTGTGATATAAATCTGTGTAGATGATTTCAGTGGACATGTTGAGCTTCAATTTCTGCTTAGAATCTGTATATCATGTTCTTCATTTGAAATACAAAGACAATACAATCACTTGTTTTTGACTGTGAAGCACACTGTGTTGCCCTGTGTATGAAATGTGCTGTATAAATAAAGCTTGATTTGATATGATTTTACTTTTACCAGTCTTTTTCACACAAGTATCTGGACTTCTACTGAAGGACAGAATGTGAGGACTAAATAAATAACTGACGTACTGATAAACTTTACCGTGTCTGATCAAAGAGTCTGAGACTAAATGTACGTTTTAACACTGCTCATTCATTGCTGCTCCACTACATTATGTCATTAAACTGTAATTGTCATTCAAACATTTCAACAACTCTGGGTCAAAAACTGCTTACCTTCAGGTGGAACACCTGTCCAGACAAAGATCTGTTCCTGTTTATAGAAACTAGCCCTCACTGGATCATTAAACTGTCTTATATAAGACCAAGTTAAAATCATTCATTTTTCAAGGAACAAAAGAATTATTTGGGATCCACTGGTTTTCATAAGACCCTCTAAGTTCACTGATAACATGTCAACATAACTGTCAGTTTATTTCATCATTTCTTACCTTCCATCTGCAGATTGTTTGAAGTTAATAAAGCCACCTTTAGACCGGTCACTCTTCATGGACACACAGCTGGGTTCAGGAGAGTCTGGACTCTGCTCCTCCATCCTGATACTGAAAAACAACAAGATATGTTTACATATAGATAATATGTTTATATAGTGATAATAAGATGATGTTAGAGGTTGATCAATAGTGAAGCTGCTATGAAACAGTGATGATGATGATGATGATGATGATGATTGAGGGAGAATACCCTGTTTGATCAGCAGTGGATCATAAGTGACCCTTTGCTAAGCCCCTCCCTAGAATAGCCACTATCCAATCCAATGCAGGATTAGTAGGAGTCTATTTTCAGACTGAGCCCCTGATAAACCCAGAGAATGGACCCTGATAAACCCAGAGAATAGACCCTGATAAACCCAGAGAATGGACCCTGATAAACCCAGAGAATGGACCCTGATAAACCCAGAGAATGGACCCTGATAAACCCAGAGAATGGACCCTGATAAACCCAGAGAATGGACCCTGATAAACCCAGAGAATGTTTCCTCCCCAGTTGTGATTTATTGATGATATCAGTTCATGTGTGTTGGATCAGTAGCATTGGTGCTAGCATCCCGGCTAACAGTTTAATCATGTTGGAGCTGAAAAGTGTGTCAAGCTTTTTTTGGGTTCTGATGTTGGAATTATATCAACACTTTTTTCATCCATTACTGCCACATCATTTTGCCATTTTTAAACCAGTTTTGCCATTTTTCATCTATTTTTGTCACTTTGTGCAAAAATTTGCAATTTCTTACCCATTTCTAAAACATCTTTTTGCAACTTTTTGTCCATTCTGCCAATTGTTTGGCCATTTATGCAATGTTTTGCCACTTTACACCCTTTTTTACATTGCTTTTTTCCATCTTACCCCATTTTTCCTCTTTTCACCTGTTTTTGCCACTTTTTACCTATTTTTACTCAAGCTGCCTCAGTTTCTTCTGCTTCATGCATCCTGACATTTGTGCACATTATGTCCTAGCCATGAAGTCTAACATTACTTTCTTAATCATTAAGTTCAATGCACTCATCCAGTCAGTGTATTTTCCACCAGTTCTATTTCCTGTTTGAAACCAGACTCAGAAATTGGCCTCAAACTCCAGTTATTCTGATTTTTCGTGTTTGACAGAAAATGTAAAAAAATGTAAAAACATGCTGTTTTCTTGTTTCAGTCATGTAAATGGCTTAAACAGGGAAAAAATAACAAAAAAAAATCTTTTTTTCAAATCTATTATTTTGTTTTCTTGCCTTTATGAAATACTTGAGAAAACGAAAATCATGTGACCCAAAAGGAAAGGTGAACATTTCAAAATAAAAGCCCTCATGTCATATTTTAGCCTACATAGCTATTCACTGATTTTTACAGTATAATAATAGGACAATTTCCTTGAAATAAAGTATTAAAATGTCAGTGGTAAAAGTTCTGGTGATTTAATGGACTATATTAATATTAGGAGGAAAATAAATGAATATGAATAAATAAGCCTGGACTGACTGAGGTATTTATCCATGTACACAGATTTAACATTTTCTCTCTCATCATTTATTTCTTTCTGAGGCTGAGGATTGAACCACCAAGGTCTCTGCCTTCGGCTGCCATGCAGCTCACAAAGCACCCAACCTCTATGGCTCCTCCCATGGGTGGTGGGCACATGGGAGGGGGGGGGCCCATGTTGCCTCTTCTGGGCTGTGCTCGGCTGGGTCCCATGGGTGCCTGGTCCGGCCACCAGGCGCTCGCCATCAAGCCCCACTCCCAGGCCTAGCTTCAGGAGGGGGCCCCGGTGACCCACGTCCAGGGAGGCAGATTGGTGTCCATCACGTTGTTCTGCCATATGAGTTTTGACCCGCACTTTGTCTGGTCCCTCACCTAGGACCTGTTTGCCTCGGAAGACCCTACCAGCCTCATAAAGCCCCCAACAACTTAGCTCCTAGGAACTTCGGGACACACAAACCCCTCCACCACAATAAGGTGGCTGCTCAGGGAGGGGCCGTGGAGGGGTCTTGGGATCCCCCGGGAAGAACTGGATGAAGTGGCCAGAGAGAGGGAAGTCTGGGCTTGCCTGCTAAGGCTGCTGCCCCCACGGCCCGACCTCGGATAAGCAGACAGCGATACAATCACTGATTGAAAATGTGATTCCTGCTGTGTACATAGATTATTCTGCTGGCCTCCATGGCCCCCGATTATTTAGGGCAGCAGAAAGCTCTCTCCTTTATCCCCCTTATGGACGGCCTTGTGTCTGAGGAAATGCTGTTTTTATCCCGTGGTATGTGAGCTAGGACTCAGATGACGCAGTTTTTCCTGGTATTGATGGTCTGATAAAAGAATGTTAGTTTTAGTGTCTGAGTCAGTGTGAATGGAGCCTAGCTCTCTCTCTGATCACTAAAATAAATAAAGAACTCCTCTGTCTCAGCTTGGACTAACCTCCCTTTAGGAAATCTAAAGTCAGACTCTAAATCCATACCTGGTCTTCCTCTGTCCCCCAGAGCTCCGTCAGACCGAGCTACCGTCTCACACACATGAAGAAGTGTTGTTGTTGTTGATCTGGATGAGTCTGGTTTCCATTAGTCCTGAACTTTTCTGATAAGACCTGATGACTGCTGACTCACGTTGAGATGTTTCTGCATGTAAAACGAAAGTAACTTCAGAGTGGGGGAGGGGAGGGCTGCACTCATCTGATACTGCAGTCAGTAGTCAAACATTAGAGATTCCCTGTGTCCCAACTTTTCTTTGAATTCAAAGCTGTCAGCTGGGGAGGTAAGGGTCTTTTTTATTCCCTCCTCGGTAGATCCATCCATGAGCATAGACTACAGAGGCTACAGTCCTCAATGGACTCAGGACCAGGATCCAGTCATGGGTCTGGATCTGTTTGGAGCATCTCTCTCTCTCTCTCTCTCTCTCTCTCTCTCTCTCTCTCTCTCTCTCTCTCCAGCTGTCCTATCACAATGTCACATGATCAAATCATCACCTTCATCAGACAAACAGTCCTGATGAAGGTCTAGTAGTGGAACGTTCCAGATAAATCTCCCTTTGTTTTCAGGTTGGACAGTCAGCAGGAGTTTTCTTTGTCTGTTTCATTTTAAACCAAACATATTTGGACAAACATGAAACGTTGTTGTTTGGAAGAATCATTGTCAGCGGTCAAAGAACACAGAAATGACCAGAACCTTCCATCACAGATACGCTGACGCTGTATTTGAGCAATCTGGACTCAATGTTGTGAGATTAAGACAAGAGTTGCCAACTGTCTAACTTGCACAAACATGTTGGCAATGTTTTGTCTAAACTGCACAAATACAAGTACATTTGTCTGAAACATTGCCAACTCAGTTCATCAATCAGAAGTTTAACATGAGTAGAGCAACGGGCCGTTGTTTCCTTCAGCGGTAAACTTAGTAAAACTAACTCAGTCTGAGCGCCGTAGAGTCACTGTTAGCTCCAAAAACTGAAGTTCTAGCTCCAGATAAACACGCCATGTTTGTTATCTGACAGCAGACAGAGCAGAGACACACCCTCGCTCACCAACACACACACACATTATCACACACACTCAACTGTGCTTCATGTCCAACATTGTTAAAGCTAATTAACCCTTTTACCCTCCTCTGGCATTTTGGGCCATTTTTCTCAACCTTTTTTTTTTTTTATTTGTGATCATTTTGTCAATTTTACAGCTTGAGGCATGATTTTTTAACAGGAACTTTTTCTTTCTAGTTACATTTTTGAAATCCAACATGTTTTACTCTTAAATGTCATTCATACTCTCTCAATGAATTTTGTACCCCTGAACACCTTTGAGGCAAAAATGTACACACACAAAAAAAACTGCTTTTAAATCACCATACATCAATACAATATTTGTTTCTACTTTTTTCCAACTGGAAATGGATCAAGAAAAATATCCTTTCTGAACATAGCAAGTCTGTGTTGTTATCATCTTTATGGTTTCACCCAAAAACAATTTTAAAATAGGCAATTCTTTAATCCAGTTTTCTTTAATTTCTAATCTATGTAGTTTGTTTTCCACTGCCTCCCTGGACAGCTTATCCTCCATCAAACATCAATGGGAGAGAGACTTGGGCATATCTCTGACCTCTGTACAGTAGGAGACTATTCTTAAAAACACATCAGCCTTATCTAAATGTGTAAGATATAAAATTATTCAAATTTAAATTTTACATAGGTCTTATATCACACCAACCAGATTAAAGGAAATCGATAATTCCCTTTCACATTTGCGCTGGCATGGCTGTGGCGAGGCAGGAACACTGATCCACCTCTTGTGGCGCTGTCCCTCCGTGAAGAGTTTCTGGAATGAGGTTATCTCAAGATTGATTTTAATTTTGAAAGTAAAAATACCACACTGTCCATTAGTCTGCCTTCTTGGCACTAGAGTAAGAGACATACAGTCAATGCTTACACAACGAATGATCACACTAGCCTTTTTGTCAGTGAAGCGAATTATTATGATGAATTGGAAAAAAGGTAAATTACATTGCTTTAACATTGACAGTTGGTCAAAGAATTCATGGATTTATTGTCAATGGAACGGGCAGCCTCAGCTCTCTCTGAGTTTGACTGTGGAGGTGAAGGACCCTGGAACTTTATTAGAAAATAGTTTGAAAATAAGTTATATGATTGAATTTTCTTTAATGAACTGTACCCCTCCACTGTCTCTTGTCTATTATTGTATGTTTCTTGTAGTTTGTCGATTTATGTTGTTTAAGTGGTGTACGAGCTTATTGTTTTTTTATCTGTCCTTAAAAACAAATGAAAAAATTATTAAAAAAAAAAAAAATTCTCCTTTTTTTTTCATAAATCTCTTTAATAACTTCAGACTTGCTCAAACTACCAAATATTCAATAATTTTCAAGATTTTAACCCTTTAAATGCCGGTTTGATTATTTGAAATACTTTATTTTTTAACTACAAAAAACAGAAAAGTCAATTATTTTCCATAAAATTAATAGTAGAAAGAAGGGGCTTTGGTGCTGATGAGAGTCTTGGATGGGTCAAAGATTAGCAACAAAACTAATTTGATTGCACTTGTATTTATTTTGTAGTGCCAGCTTTAACATTCAGGCACCCTCTGGACACCTTCGAGGCAAAAATGTACACGTACAAAAAACTGCTATTAAATCAGCATACATCAATATTTGTATCTACTTTTTTTCATCAATATCTTTAGCAACTTCAGACTTGCTGAAAACTACCAAATATTCAATTATTCTCAGAATTTTAACCCTTTTAAACTTACACAAAAACTCTCCATAATATAACTGGCAAAAACACAAGAATTTGGTGCATGGTCCTACAATGAGTAAATGGTTGAATCTGGTGGAATATGCTAAAAATGTCACATTTCACTATATTTCTTCACATTGAAATGCTGACATTAGAGAATGCATGATTTATACTGCAATGACAGTGAGATTAAAAAACCTGGTTTTAATGGAAGTCAATGGGGGGATTTTTGCCTCGAGGGTGTAAAGAGGGTATTTCTGACATTACGTAAAAAATATTAATGCAATGAAATCAATTTTGTTGCTGATCTTTGACCCATCCAAGACTCTTATCAGCACCAAAGCCCCATCTTTCTACTATTTATTATATGAAAATAACTGACTTTTTCTATTTTGTTTTGTTTTTATTTTTGTAGTAAAAAATGAAATATTCAAATAATCAAACTCGCATTTAAAGGGTTAAAATCTTGAAAATTATTGAATGTTTGGTAGTTTTGAGCAGGTCTGAAGTTGTTAAAGAGATTTATGCAAAAAAGAAAAAAATATTGATGTATGCTGATTTAATTGCAATTTTTCTGTACGTACATTTTTGCCTCGAAGGTGTCCAGAGGGTAGTAAATTTGAGGAGGGCACAAGGGTTAAAGCTATTTCTCTAAATTACTGTAAAAACAAAATGAACGTGTTATTGACAGAAATATTTCTTTTGAGTGTTTTAAACATGGGTCTCCTTAAAGAGGATGACAAATAGCTTGATTTTACTGATGCAGCTCTTTATTTTTTGGTCTGTTGTAAATAGTTTTAAAATCACTTTCAAAACAATCTAAATTCTTGTATTATTATTATTATTATTATTATTATTATTACTATTATTATTATTGTGGCAATGAGTGCATAATGTAGTAGGCTATAAGGGACAAATGTTGTTCTCATATATTTTTTTCCATGATCTTAAAAAAAAGTGTAAAATCTCGTCTCGTCTTGTCACAACACCATCAAGACACTGCAAATATCGACGGTAGACGTGGTAGAAGCATAGTGTAGAAGCCATGGGAGAAAACGCACAGCCAATGGCAGTAGAGGCCACCTGGTGATGTCAGAATATGCAAATTAGATGAGTGAATTTACTCCCATCACAATCTTTGGGTCATACTGAAGATTTTTCTCATTTACAGTATGCCGTTATCTCTAACTGCTTTCAAGCTACAGCCTTCTGAAATCTTGATATCAAAATTCAATATTTTCTTGAAAAAACTCTGGCGCCCAAAGGGTTAATAAAATTGATCAATTTAAAGTTAGTAAGCTCACAGAAAAACTTTTGTGCCAGAATTTGCAAGTTTTTAAATGTCAGGGTGGCACAACCGTAATCAGGGGACTTTTATTTTGAAATCAAGTGATAAAAACAGATTTTAACACAATTTATCCTCCTTTTAACTCCAGCTGACACTCATGGCAGAGTGAAATGGTTTACAGAGACTTTTAAAGTAAAGATCAATTATTTATTTCAGTCATATTTGTGTGGGTACATTTTCAATGTCAGGTGGTTCAACTAATGGAAAAACACAAAAATATTTTAGCATGAAATTCTTGATTTTATTTTGAAAATATGTGTCCTCTTTAAAACATTACTAAAAGTAACAACATGTGTCAAAGTATTTCCTGTTTAATTTGACATTAGTGTCAAAGGTCAGGTGTCAAACTCCAAATAAATGAAGCCTTCTATGTCATTGACCCTCCTACAGTCATTAAAGTGGTGAGCATCTTTTCACTGAGCTGACTACAAGAATGACATCAAGTCTATTCTATCTCTACACACATTTTCTTTCAAAGACAAGATTTTATCATCAGATGTGGAATTGCACCAACAAGACTCTTGGTAAAACTGCAACCAAAAACATTTTCCTTGTTTTGTGCAGAGTTGATTTTCTGCAACAAGCCGCCCATCTGTATCAGCCTCGGTGGTACCACAGGGCACAAAGCGGCCTCTTCCACCACAAGCTGAAACTTCAGCCAAGAAGCTCAAGACTGAAGAACAGCGCACCTGTCCTGAGTCTTCTCTGGCCACAGTAACCAAAGAGGCTGTAAACTCTGCTCCCTCCAAAAGCACAAAGAGACCTTGAAGCTCTGAGCCTGAACCTCAGAGCAAAAAGCTCCAACCTGACCTCGTAAGTCAAACTCTCTTCATCTTATCATCACAGAAAGCCTACTCACTTATTTTTCTTTGATTTGAGCCATGAGATCCACTGCTGACACCAGAAATGTTTTTCACAGAAGGCTCCAACCTGAACATCTCAGAGCGTCCCTGATGACGAGCTCTGTGAGCAGCCCTCCAGCCTCTCAGCACCTGGCGTATCTGTGAAATGCATCACATTCAAGCTAGTGAGGTAAAGCTCAGAGCTACCAATACTAGTTTCTCCTTACTTCTGCACACTCTTCCTTTCTTTTCTAACCTGCTCCATACAGCAGACATCCTCATGCACAGTTTTCAGAGTGAGACTGAGTGAAAATAGAGCTGCATGGCTGTTCTATTTTTCAGCCACTAGAGGGCAGTGAAGCCTTTCTGCTGGCCTTTAACTCAAACTGTAGCGAAGAGACAGACACTCAGACACTGTTCTTGGTGACAGCCAACCTGATGCAGATTAGAGTTAAGGGAGCATCTCTACTCCCTGTTTGAAATGGATTTGACTGGAAAAATGAATTCTTTTAGACACTAATGCACTGATTGGCACTCCAGATGATAGTGGCATTTACTGATTGATGCTTTTGTGATGCCACAGCATCCCAGAGCTGAATTTTTTCACCATTTAGAAGCTCAATTCCTACTAAGTTCTCTTTCTAATAAAAAACAAACAAATGTTGGCCTGCTTGTTTAAACACAGACTTCTGTTGTATATGAAACTCAAAATGTTGGATTAAAAAGCTTTCAGGCACTGGTGGAATCAGAGGGGGGCAGAGGGGGTGATGGCCAGGGCTGGACTGGGACCAAAAAATGGCCCTGGCATTTTTGGCCATGGCGGCCCACCATGATTATTTATACAATATGCGAAGGCCCACGACATACCAGAGGATGTATGTGCACATTATTTTGGTTCAAAAATTAAAATAAATAGTAAATTTATTTATTGATGGGATAGCCCCTTGAGATAGATCATCTCGTTTTCAAGGGGGTCCCAAACAAGGATACATACAAGACAAGAACATTGCAAGACACCCCATACAGTACAGACATTACAAAACATTAGAAGAAACATCAAAACACAGACATTATAGAACATTATACAACAAATACAATACAGATGTTGAAAAGAAAAAACAATATGACACAGACATACACAAAATAATACAAAAAGCTCTCCCAACCTAACCACTCCCCCCCTCCCCCCAGAGGACACAGGTATATGTATAGTATTTGTATCCAACAAGTTGAGAGCCACAGACCCATTTTAAGTAGAGCACACAAAAATTTTAGCAAATGCCTTTGAAGTAATTTTTAGCACAACACCAACTATAATTTCCCAGTCACAGCAAAACTAATAGCAGGAGCAGTGTGTTTATAAATGAGTAAAGAGAGATTTCTTAAAGATATGAAGAGAAGAAATTGATCTAAGTGAAACGGGTAGATTATTCCAGTCAGAGGGGGCTTTATATTGAAAGGCATAATGTCCAAGTTCTGTATGTATTCTAGGAACAGAGAAAAAGGGGTTGTATGTGTGACGGAGACTATACTGTGATCTGTATGGGGTCAGATATTGTTTAAGATAAGAAGGATAATTAAAGTAAATACATTTAAAAATAAACAGTCACCAGTGAAAATGCCTTCTAGATTTGGGTGATGGCCAGTTTAGTGAGTCGTACATTAAGCGATGATGGGTTCTGTAGGGACATCTTAGGATAAACCTGCACAGGCTATTGTAGATGGCATTGATAGAATGAAGATTAGTTTCTGACGTTTTTTGATAAATTACATTTGCGTAGTCCATTACTGGTAAAATAAGCTGAGAGACGATCCTTTTCCTGGTTTGGAGAGTGAAACAGTTGATGGAGTGATAAAGTTGACCTAAAATACAGTTTATTTTCTTGATGACGAATTCAATGTGAAACTTAAAGGATAGCTGAGAGTCAAGCCATACTCCGAGATATTTATATTTGTTTATCTCCTCCAGTGGTGTACCATCCAGATAAGCAATAGGCCATAGATCTGAGTTTGAGATCTTGAATCTAGTGCCAAAAATCATATTGTAAGACTTTCTCTTGTTTAGCAGTAGTTTGTTAGAGTAGAATCAATTTTGTACATTAGCAAAGTCGGTTTGTAGGGATGCCTGAAGTTGAAAAATGTCAGTCCTGGAAGTGTAGGTGACTGTGTCGTCGGCGTATAGTTGAATTTGAGAATTGGAACAAATTTGTGGCAAATCATTAATAAAAATACAGAAGAGTAATGGACCAAGAGAGGAGCCTTGTGGCACGCCCTTTTCAACCAATAAAAAGTCAGACTGAGTGCCCGAAAGACTGACACACTGATGTCTGTGATGGAGATAGGAGTTAAACCAGAGGAGAGCACTGCGAGATAGTCCAATGTTATGAAGTTTGTCCAATAGAAGATAGTGATCGATCATGTCAAAAGCCTTGGTCAGGTCTATGAATATAGCACTGGTGAGTTTGTTATTGTCTGAGGCAGATATGATATCATCTGTAAGTTTTGAAAGAGCTGTGGTTGTAGAGAAATTAGGCCTGAAACCAGATTGATGTGGTGATAGTATATTGAAATCAGTGATATACTGAGAAAGCTGATTAAAAACTAATTTCTCAAATATTTTGGCTACACAGTTAATTATTGAGATAGGCCTGTAGTTATTCATGTCATAAGCATCGCCACTCTTATGCAAGGGTGTGACCCTGGCACATTTCCAGCCTAGAGGCACTTCACCTGTACTTAAGGAAAGATTAAACAAATCTGACAATGGATAACACAAACATGAGATGCACTTTTCAGAAATTTAATCTCCAGGCCGTCAGGGCTGACACCACTGCTTGAGCTAAGTCCATCTATGACCTGCTGGACATCAATTGGACTGATGGGGGTAAAGAAAAAGGAGGTGTCACAGACAGGGTTGCTCAGTGTGGGATTGTGATGGAGAGAGAGAAAAGGGGTTGGGCTAACAGTCTCAGAGAAATGCTGACTGAAGGCATCAACTATCAAATTAGGATCCTTTAGAGTTTCTTTATTTACCCGTATATGTGTAGTTGAGCTTTTAGAAGATTTATTGATTATGGTATTAATGATATTCCAGAATTTTTGGGGGTTGTTAAAACCATCAGCTAACAAATCTTTTTAATACCTGGATTTTGTGTTTCTTGTTTGAGTTGTGCAAATATTTCTCAAATGTTTATATATGTTCAGGTCAGCAATATCCTTAGTGGATCGGTATTTTTCCCATGCCTCGTCCCTTTCTTTGAATACGCGAATGAGTTCGGCATTTATCCACGGTAAATGTCTACCCTTAACTCTCATTGTTGTCCAGGGAGCGTGTCTATTAATAACTTCATTAAGCTCAGTATAGAAGTAGTCATCATTAACAGTGGGTATTAGCTGAAATCTATCCCAGTTTATAGCAGTGACATCATCAATAAAGTTTTCAACATTGAAATTTTTGAGCCTCCTCACTTTTATAAACTTGGGGAGGAGACATGGAACTTTAATTTTCCAGACACAAAAAATGATTGAGTGATCACTTAGGCTGTCAGGTAAAACCCCTGATTTTGCAATTCTGTCAGGATGTGTGACCAAAATCCAGTCCAATAGAGTCTCTGATGTTAAATGCACTCCAGTTGGTTCTGTAATAATTTGTGTAAGATTTGTGCTACTGAACAGGTTTTTGTCTTTGCCAGCTGCACTATCAAGCCAGTTTTTGTTAAAGTCACCAAGTATAATCATTTCTCCTGGGCGATCAAGAGAGTTAATGGTAGACAATATACATTCAGTGGATTCTGAAGGAGAATTTGGAGGTCTATAAATATTTCCAATGGTTAGATGCTTATTTTTGTGAAAAGTTAATTTAACATAGATACATTCAAAGTTCAAAGGGTGCTCTGTGGGTGTGACAAGTTCAGAGGAAAAATTGGATGAGACATATGTAGCTACTCCACCACCTCGAGTACCTCTATCAGCTCTGTGCAATACATAATTATCAAGTTTGATTTCATTATTAGAAATATTATCATGCAGCCATGTCTCAGACAGAGTGATTACACTGGGCTTGTTATAAGAGACCCATGCCTTTAACAGGTCAATTTTAGATGGTAGGCTCCTGATATTTAGATGGATAATATATAAGCCTTTCACAGAGTTCATAAGTCAGGAGACATTAATAAGGAAACAGACCTGTATATGTGGGTATATAACAGGGTATTTCTGGGGTAAGTGATAGAGAGGGCTGTGTTTTTGGGGGTGGGTGGATCGTGCTAAAGGAAGAGAGCTTTGCACCCACACACACCTATACAAGTAAACATAAAAAGTTACTCAGTCTGCCAAATTAAGAAATAGTGGGAATACCACCATAAAACCCAGAGAATAGAGAGAGAAAAATAAATCTGACATTCCCCAGAGGAAAGGAAAAGTCTGACACCAGAATGTGTTTTAACTGAGGAGATTAAATTCAATTAGTTATAGGCCATCATTAACATAACGATTACTAATCAGTATTTTCAGATTACAGTTTACAACTTAGTCTAGAACTGTCGTTACATCAAAAGAAATACAAGAGAAACAGATATCTCTTTAGTCACATTTTAAATCCGCAGCAGGGTTTTACGACAGTTCATTGCAACACGACACTTTACGTGACAGTTTATGGCAAACACGTTAGTCTCTATGGTAACACACAGCATGGACCGAGACCAACCGGCATCAGAGCAATGAAAACAAAGCAAAAATGTACATTATATCTTGTGAAAATTTTCAGAACGTGTGATTTGGTGCTACGTGAGGGAAAATAAGGAACAAAGGAAACATTTAAAGAGGATATCACCCGAGGATTTATGGAGAGGAAGAGTTGTCACGTAGAAAAGCCTCAGCATCATCAGGACAGTGGAGCAGAGTTGGTTTGCCATCCGTTATAACTCTCAGTGTTGCAGGATACAGCAGAGAATATTTAATATCTAGTTCACGAAATTTCTTCTTGATGTGGTCGAACTGGCGACGCTTCTGAACCAGCCCAGCGCTGTAGTCAGGATAAATGTGGCTCAGCCCCCTGGAAGATGAGTTCCTTTTTCATCTGAGCAAGCCGAAGGATCTTCAGTTTCTCCTGGAAATGGAGAAAATAAAGCCTACATGGGAGAGAGTAACCATGTTAAAAATTGATACGCTCTTTCACTACTCACAGACACTTTCATCTTGGGAGAGATGGCCACACTACCAATGATCAATCATCCATTTCAGCAAAGCAATGTAATATTACACGATAATAATAACTGTAAGCTGTAACACCTGCTAACTGTAACTTTATGGCAAGCTAAAATAACACTGTAAGTTGGACACCAAGTCTACTCATAGCATTATTTGAAATAAAGGCTATAAAGGCAATTCTCTCTCTCTCACACACACACACACACACACACACACACACACACCCCTTATGGGTGAAACTTTATAAAACCAGTGGGATTGTGTTTAAAGCTTTCGTGTAGCACTTGGTAGCAGCGGTGCCATCTACAGGTGATGTGTGTGTTTTAGTGTATTTTTTCAGAGGACTACCTTTATTCTGAAGGCTGTAGCCGGAAGTCATACTGTTTCTCCGTGTAATCTGACTGGATTGTGTCATGTTACAGGGAGCCAGTCATCTGAAGGAGCCGTCAGACGCTGCTGATGGCTGGCACACTGAATGTTAGTGTGTGAGTGTGCAGGAGACAGAGGGAGCAGGAGAGGGAGGGGGACAGTCTCCTCCCCCCTCCTTCTCCCTCCTCCTCCTCTCTTCCCCCACTCTACAAGGTGTCACTGACATTTCCTCATTTTTTACCTCCGACACCAGCCACTGCTGTTGTTGGCAGGTGAAGGAATTAGGAGCAACATTAAAGGGCTATGCTGATTTTTTTTCTCACAATTAATCTAATTCTAATGTTAGAATGATCTAATCAGTCTGGATTTATGAAGACTTTCCTGCCAAGGCCAACTAGCTGAAACTTTCAAAGACATGTATAAATGTAATACACACTTACAGAGACACAAATGCTTTTCAGTATTTATGTCATGCAAAAGCTTATTCATTATAGAATGTTTAAAGTAAGTTGGTTTCTATGGAAACCCCAAAAGAAGATAAATCCATACCAATCAGTAAGTCATACATGGATTAATAATGGATTAATACATTTATATATGATTTTGTTCTTGTTTTTTTTTTTTCCATGACAACAAGTGACGTTGAAAAATATTACACATAAGTGACTTTTTATAAAAGTAGTTCATATCCTTATATGGACCAGTGTGTTCAAATGAAGACTCTAGAGATCCTCCTCGGACCCTGCAGATACATAAGAGGACATTACAACAAATAATTCAATTCAGCTATTAGAATTTTTCAGATAATTGCCAGGAGCTTCCATGTTTTGAAGATTTTGGTAATATATATATGTATATATGTTTGTTCTTTTTTTGGGGGGGGGGGGCTTCTTTTTAGGTATTTCATGGGAATTTGCTGGAAATTATTTGAATTTTGGGGGGAATATGATTAAATTTGGGAGGGGGGATATCCTCGGCATTTCCTTTGATTGCATTGGAAATTTGAGTTAATTTTTCAGGATATTTGTTTTTTTCCTTTTTGAAAAATGTCCAGCAGAATTTTGGTGGAGTTTATTGACTGAAATTTGGGGTGGAATTTGCTTTGAACCTTTCTTGAATGTGGTTGGAAATTTGTTTAAATGTTTAGGGGGAAGACGTGCTTTCATTTGGTTATTGCTTTGTCCTGTTTGTGCTTTTTTTCAGCCTGTCAAGTTTCTAAGATGTAAGTTCCTCCATAGTAAGTGCTATAATCAGTTCAAGAAGTGCTTGTACCTAAAGAGACTGTTGTTCAGTGCATCATCAGTCTGTAGTCTCAGTAGGGTTTCAACACTATTTAGAGAGTCAAACTTCATTTAAAAAACCCATATGAGTCCCTCTTGGTGATGTAATAACTCACAAGATGAGCACAGCCAGTCCTCAGCTATAGAAGCAGCCTATTCAGCTTGTTATTGAAAAGTGCAGGTCCGCCATCTACTGGACACAATTCACAGTCAAATTAAACCCCCAGGCCTCAAAAAGTTCCTTTAAACCACAGGTGTCAAACTCAAGGCCCGAGGGCCAAATCCAGCCCGTGGAGCAGTTAAATCCGGCCCGCAGGATGATCTGATATTTCTGTTCTAACTGGCCCATCAGCCTGAGGTCTGCAGATTTCCTCAAGTATAAAAATATAAATGTATCCTGATGATTTAAGATGGTTTAAGATATCCTTGTTAAGTCATGAATGTGGGAAAAGAAATTAATTTGTGTTTTAATTTCACATTTTCAATGTAGCATCTCACAATTAGGACTCAAAGTTATGATTTTGACTTTTTATTTCATACTTTGAGGATTTCAACTCAAAATTTTGACTTCTCATATAATATTTTGAGCTTTAAGATTCATATTTTATTTTTGAAGTGATATTTTGCCCTTTTGAACTAATTATTTTATATTTTACCTCATATTTTGGACTCCAAACTTTAAGACTCACTGTCACGGCCTCTGATAAGGCAGAGTCAGATGTTTCTAGGTGAATCCTCTGTTTTTGTTTGGGCCCTCTCTCACCCTGATTGTGTTGCAGGTCTGCCACACCTCAGGAGTCTGCAGCAGCTGTGGCTGATCTGGCTCATCTGAGAGTTTACAAAAGACACCCAAGACAGAGCCTCCGTCTCTCTCCCTCCACTCCTGAGCCATGATGTGTGTGTTTGCCTGAGTGTTGTAAGCTTGCTTCTGTTGGTATTGGATTAAGTCAAACAATTTTGGTTCAGACAGAGGAAGGGTAGGGCAATCTCTGCCATTTTTGTTAGGTTCTGGTTTTCTCCTGTTTTGTGGTCACTTAGGGAGTTTAGGATTGTATTTTAATTCTGGTACAGATAGTCTAGGTTGGTTCTTGTCTAGATAGATTGGGGCTTTTGTTTGTTAATTTGGCCTTTGAGTTCCCTGAAGTCAATACTTCCATTTGAGGTTTTCATTAGTCAATTCTTTGTTAGCAAACTTTTTCCTTTGTTCACCACTTGGTCAATTAAGGCTTAAGTTTGTTATGACCTACTTTCATTGTAAATAAATCTTTGAAATTCTTGCTTTTCTAGCAAGTTTCACCTGTTTCATCTTTAAAACTACCTATGTTACTCCCTTTAGTTACCCCTAGATTATAAGAAGGTGGTAACACTCACAATTTCACATTTTGAATCAGATTTTGACTTTTAATTTCATGATTACAAATTTTATTTCATATTTCTTACCTTTTAAACTCATGATTTTAACGTCTTTCTAATATATTTGATATAAAAAACATTATTTTTCAACTTTAATTTCATGTTTTGACCTTTTAAAACTAATAAATTTACTTTTCTCAGATTGTGAGCATTTAAACTTATCTTAACTTTTTTTCATTTTAAAATCATTTATCATCAGTGCTAAGGTTTTTTTTTTTCATATTTTATTCCTGGTGAAACAAGGTTGACAGTTTATGGTTAAAAAGGTGTTAGGTCCTCAGGTTAGACCTGAATCCAGAATCCGGCCCCTGCTGTGATTGAGTCTGACACCCCTGCTCTAACCTGTTAAGCCCTAGCCTCTTTTATTAGGCTATTGCTCAAAATTTACAGCCCATCTTTAAGTGAGTCCACAGTGAATTTACCTGAGTAAATTCTACTCAAACTGAATAAAATTTTACTCTAAAAATATCACATTTGGTCCCAGTCTATTTGGAGTCAAATTCACTCTGCTTGCAGAGTAATGTTTTCAGAGTTGTTTTTACTCTAAAACGTGCTTTTATTTAACTCTAAATGATGATTATGTGCTCCATAATGAACAAAATAAAAACAACTCTACAGCAACTATACTCACTACAGAGTAATACAAACATTAGTTTACTCAGTATAGAGCTGTTTTATCTCAGTATAAAGTGATATTTAGTCCTTTCAGAGCTGTTTTTCATTCCTTTTACAAATGTTCTGCACTTCTTATGGTACAATTTCTCCTCCATTTACAATTGGGTAACGCTCATGTTTAGAAGGAAAGAACTTTGTTTATAATGACGATGCTCAGCAAATTACTAGATTTATTAAAAAAAAAAATAGCATCAGCTTTGCTAATTGTTGGATATTCTAATAATTCAATGGAAGGTAGAAAATGTTGCTTTCCAGGTGATTTATCATGCTAACATTTATGTTTTTAATCTCAAGTGCAACATTAAATAGTTTATTCAATGAGATATACACAGAATTACATCAATTTCCTGCTGCTTTTTCAGTGCAGGGAAGATGACTCTTAATTGGATATATATTTGTTGCACATTTAAAGAAGGACTCTCGGTGTGACTTTTAGCAATTTAATGAAGGGTTCATGAGCTGAAAATATAACAGAAGAGCACATTGTTGTGATCAAGCTTCTGCACAGCCTCCTACTACAGCTCAGGGCAACAGTGTGCTGATACTAAACAAGTCACGGCAAAAGGGCTCCCTCAATAGCATATTCCATCTTGTGGCGAAAGTGGGTAACTACATCTAATCTAATCTGCGTAATAGTGCTTTCTGCCTGCGGTTTCCTCTTTGGAGCACAGTAACTACTTATAACAAAAAAAAAAGAAAAAAATACACGCAGAGCAATCTCTAAAGCAGGGGTTCTCAACCTTTTCAGCCCACGACCCCCAAAATAAAGGTGCCAGAGACTGGGGACCCCACTGTACCTGAAGATGGTTGAACAACCAGGAACATTCAAAAATAGTCGTGTGCAGACAAGGTCGCCCATAAGGAGGGATAAAGGGGGGAGGTTTCTGAGACCCAGCCAAACTGGGGGCCAATGGGGGTCAACAAAACCATGATCCATCGTGAAGTTAAGCTGTGAAAACCATATTTTATATTTGACCCGAAAATCAAAGAAACAAAAATCTTTATTTGTTCATTTAGCCTTTTTTAGATGAAAAAAAAATGTTAAAAACATAACAAAAATAGTGAAAAGGTGGCAAAATTGTTATTTTAAAGAACATAAATGGGTTAAAAGTGGCAAAAACTAGGAAAAAAGTGGCAAAATAAACAAAAACAGGTTAAAGTGGCAAAAATGGGCACAAAAAAATGGTGAAGGGGAATTAAAAAGTGGCTGAAATGGCTTTAAAGTGCAGAAACTTGGTGGAAATTAGTTGGAATGGGATGAAAAGTTGTCATAAACAGGCAAAAATGGGTTGACTGTGGTTAAAATGGGCAAAAAGGCCTGAAAAAATGGGCTAATAGTGGCAATAATGGGTCAACAGAGACAATGATAGGCAGAAAGTGGCAAAAATTGGTTTAGAAGTGGCAAAAACAGGCAGAAAAAATAATGAAAAGAGTTTAAAATGGACAAAAATGGGTTTTAAGTGGCAGCAAAAATTGATGTTAAAAAGTGATGAAAAAGGGTTAACATTTGGTAAAATTGGTGTAAAGTGGCAACAGAGTTTTCTAAAAATTATTTTTATTTTTTAAGGCATCTGGCGACCCCATCTCAGTGTCTCACGACTCCAAAGGGGGTCCTGACCCCAAGGTTGAGAACCACTGGTTTAGACAACACATTTGAAGACTTGGTGGGTAAAATCTGACCCATTCTGGTTTGACTGTTTTTAAAGCATGAGAGCACAAAGTCTGTCTTAGACCATTTTTTCCAGCTTCATTTCAGCTCATCTGTACAGGATTTATATTTTTAAACATATTTATGGATAACATGGCTTTTTTATGCAGGACCATTCATGGATCTTGCCGACACCCTTGCATGTTTTTAATCCATTAACATGTCTAGTCAGCATTCTTGCATCCTTCGCACATCTTCCAACTGTAGTGCCAATGAGCACTGACTTGTATCTACTAGAAAAACACCTGACAAGAGCATGCACATATTTAAATCTGATTTTAAAAGTACTCACTGACTCATTTATTTGTGGTAATTAATGTTTAATTCCTGTACATTGAGAGCAAAGCAAAGTGGAGTCACATTCCTTGATGCATGAGCCAATAAAGCTGATTCTGATTCTGAATTTACAAAACATTTTGGACTACAAGTATGGACAGAGGAGTATCTGATGATGGATACTCACAACTAAACCAAACTACTTTCTTTAAGCAAATAATCCCAATCCTTTCTGGTCAAAACTCCCATAATTCATTGTAAATACTGATCATGAGGGGGGTCTGTAAAAGGTGTGGTAAGGAAACATCCGTTTGATTTTGAAGGTGATTTTATTGAAAAAATACATTTTTTAAGAAGCATTTGAAAATCAACATCAAACCCAGGAGAAAATAAAGATTCAGACTGAATTAACTACACATTTATTGATTCCTTTAGTTTTTTTTTTTTTTTTTTTTTTTTTTTTTTTTGGTTGAATTTAAAGTCAAAGCAAATTATTTCAGGAAGTCAGTGCCAAAAATCTGGATGCTGATTGGTTGATGCCTTCTCTAAAGAATTCTGGGATTTCTAAAGATAAAAAAATCGTCCCTTTCCTATGAAATACAAGAAAAACTGATTTAGATGTCCTTTTTTGTTAATGTTTTTTTATTCTAATTAACTTAGAAATGTTGCATTGAACTAAATTTGAAGAATTCTGTTTTTTCAAATGTGACTTTTATTTACCTCATAAGGAATTACATTTACAGCTACCATCTTTGTTATGAGCTTGGTAAAATGAGATTTTAATCCTCCATATTTGTTTCATTCATCTACTATCATTTCTGTTGAAGTCTTATAAACAGTCAGGTTCTATGTTGTCATCTTTTTACTGCTTTGTTATTTGTTCATCTAGTTTTGACCTTGTTTTTATTTCAGATATTTCCACCTGCATGGCTTGTGTAAAATGTGTCCATCAGGTAAAGTTTATTATGACTGTTATTTTGATTATTAAAGGACTATTCCATATCAGCCTGTAGGGTTCAGTTCTCCCTAAATTATCCAGCATGAACAAGCCTCAGGTTCAGGTTAGGGTTTGTTCCATTTCAACATTTACAAGCAAATTCCCCAAAATATCCATCTCCAAAACCTGACTTACATTCCTTGGACATTTTTTAAAGCATTCCATAAAAATCACCCCAAAATGTCTTCAGGTATTACCTGAAAGGTTTTCCATGAAATGTTATCATACAGCCTTAACATTCCAATAAACCTTCCTCCCAAATTCCATTTAAATTCCTGAAAAATTTCAAGCAAATTCCCCCTAAAATTTCTCAGCAAATTCCCACATTCCCACCATCTAAAACAATTCTATGAAAGTTCTGGAAAATTCAAAAGGACCCTCCCAACAATCATTTGCAGGATGATAGCAGAAATTCCTGTTTGGATATTTTTAGGAATTTGTTTGAAATTTTTGGGGATATGTTGGCATATTTTTTTAAATCTTTTTTGGAAGTTTGTGTAAATTTGCTTGATATTTTTTCTCTGGGTATTTATGGACATTTGTTTGGAAATTTTGAGGCCATTTCATAGAACTTTGTGACATTTTAATTTTTAGCTAATGGGGGAGGGTTCGTTGAATTTTTAAAGAATTTTTATGCAACTTTCTGGGATGTTTTTTGGATGTTTCTGTCACTTTCATGGAATTTTGGGGGACAGATTTGTTCATTTTTTTGGAATTTGCTTGAAAATTTTCAGAAATTTACACAGAATTTATAATAAGTTGAATTATGATCAAGTTTCACTGAAACATTTTGGGACTACTTGAAGAAATTTTTAGGGAAAAATTCTTTAAAATATATTGAAGATTTTTTTTGAGAGAAAATGTATGTTATTTCTTTGAAATATTCTGGAATATGTGTGGAGTTTGGATGGGAACATTTCCAAGAAATTCCTGTCCAAAGACAAGGCTGATGTTTTAACTTATAAGGTTCTACTGATCCAAAATAAGTGTGAGAAACTAAAAATGCATTCTGTCCACAGCTCCTCATTGATGAATTGAATTGTAAAACTTTAAAATCAGGTTTGTCCTTGAACCTTTTCCAGTATTCATGTTTTTACCACAGGTAGAACGGGAACATCATCACAGCTTCATCATCACACATGCAGACTTCCAAAAATCAATCCTGAGAGAGCTGCTTCAAAGTTGCTTTTGTTTATGACCAAAATAAAAAGATGAATGAAAAACAAAAGTTCATTTGATAGGGTTTCTGAATACAAATCATTCACAGCTATCTAAGCCTGCGCTCAATGACAGTTTGCGCTGTGACCCATCTTCCTGGCTGTGCGTCAGCTGCTCATTCTAATAGGCCAGCGCCCTCACCACCTGCGGTGGGCGCCCACAAAATGAAAGAAAAAAATGAACAATGTCAAATGAAAGCATGTCAATAAAAACTCAAATGTGGCTCCTACAACAATGTTGGCTCAATTGTACGCTGTATGAAACATTTTTGAAGCGTGTTATTGTTCACAGAGAAAGCCGCTGTGTGTGGCACTATTTTACAATGTGAGCTTCGGCTACAGGCTACGTGCTCTTCCACCTCAGAGTATCTGATCAGCTGTTTGTGTCTGTGGGCTTGGTTAGACCAAACAAGAAGTATGGAAGCTAAAACAAGACTAAAATGGACTTGATCATATCAAAATGACTGCTGAGCAGTTAAACAGTGACATATACACCAATGCAAGTTCAACTAGTGAAAAGAATTACTGACAAGCTTTGAATCAAATCAATCAGGTTAATCAGAGCTGATAAATCATCTAGTGTGTAGTCTGACTAAGCTTTGGATTCAGACATCAGAGTTTGAGCTACAGAGACACTGAGGAACCTGAACATAACCAAAACCTAAACCCAGGATAGAGCGGTTCAGTGAATGTGGTGTTGAAGGTGTGGAGGTGGATCAGTCTGTCAGAGGAGACTCTGTAGAAGGACAGAGAGCCAGCAGGATGGTCCAGATACACCCCTACTCTACCAGAGGATGAAGAGGAGGAGGAGATGTTTGTTACTATGTCATTGTGAAGGACACGGTAACGACCATCAGAGCAGATCAGACTCCAGGACTGATCATTATGTCCAAACACACTGTCTCCTCTCCGTCTGATTCCTCTGTAACTCACTGATACATAAACCCCTCCTCTCCACTCGACCTCCCAGTAACAGCGACCAGTCAGACCAGTCCGACACAGCAGCTGAGGACAGTCAAATCTGTCTGGATGATCAGGATATGGCTGATCCTCCTCCACACGTGTCACCGTCCTGTTGTTGTCAGACAGTTTGAGTCTTCTGTTCACTGTGTTTGTGTCCACTTCCAGCTCACAGGCGTCTGATGGAGAGAAGGAGACACAACACAGCTGACGGTTATCATCTGATCATTCCTAAACAAGGTTACTGACAGAGTCAAACTAACATTTCATATTCAGCCCTGAATCCTGTTTATCAGCCCTGAAATTCTACTTCCTGTTTCTATTTGAATGTGAACAGACCACAGTGAGCTGCAGCTCCACAATCACAGACAGACACCAAACAGTTCAAAGTTCAGACATTTCTATGGCTTTGACTTTAGATTCATGTGTTTCATTTCAGCTCCTGTGTCCACTGTGTGGTGTTATATTCCATCCACCAATACTCAGTAGCACACATGATGGTGCTGTATGTGGATAATGATCAACAGGATGAGATAGAAGTGTCTGAAATGAGATTCCTCAGGAGGGAGTCTGGGCTCAGCCTTAGAGAGGGGGAGGAGGTCAGAGTAGAGCTGCTGATCTTCACATCTAAAGGAGTCAGCTGATCAGGATCCCCCTGGCCTCCTCCCTGTGGAGGTCTTCAAGGCTCGTCCAACTGGGAGATCAGATCAGATCAACTTTACTGTCCCACAGAGTGAGAAGTGAGTCTGGGGCTCTTCACCCATGCTGCAGCCAGAAGACAACATTCAACAACACAGACATGAGACAGAAAAACCTCAGGGCAGACCCAGAACTCTCTGGAGGGATTATATATCCCATCTGGTCTGGGAACGCCTCAGGATCCCCCAGGAGGAGCTGAAAATGTGGCTAGGGAGAGGGATGAGTGGAGACTGGATCGGCCTGCTGCCACTGTGAGCCGACCCCCGATAAAGCTGCCACAAACATCAAGATTTTAAAATACCGGTACACAACGGTACCCATTTTTGGTACTTTTGAGTGTGAATAATATGCAATAATAAATGTTATATAATCTCAAAACTTCTGAATTTTCAATATCAAAACACTATTAAAAATCAGTGTTTAAAACAAGTGTCAAAAAAAAATTTATTACTCCAACATGAAAACATAAACTACAATAATTACCCAGTTTTTCTTTATATTGCATATATAATAAAAATATAAAAACCCAGCCCACTACCTCTTATTCCTCTGATTTCCCCTCTTGGAAAAATGTATGTTACGGTCCATGGAGGGCGAATATGTTTAAAACAAACGAACAATAGAGGATGGAGTCAAAATAACTCAATAAATAAATAAAATGTATAAAATTTTGCCAATGAAAGTATCACAAATTAAAGTAAACAAACTACTTCCTCTACCATGAACTATATGTACTGCACATCTTCTTTCCTCATGCAGTTCTTTTTCCAACAAACTAAGATGTCATCTTTCCCTGGTAAGAGCAGAGTCTGCTCCTCACTTATCAATCAATCATGTGACCATCCATGGTCACATGCATTACATTATATTTGTATTTACAGTGCATCTGGAAAGTATTCACAACGCTTCACTTTTTCCACATTTTGTTATGTTACAGCCTCATTCCAAAATGGAATAAATTATTTTTTTTTCTCAAAATTCTACACACAACACCCCATAATGACAACGTGAAAAAAGTTTTTTTGAAATTTTTGCAAATTTATTAAAAATCAGAAACTAAGACACCACAAAAACATAAGTATTCACAACCTTAGCCATGAAGCTCAAAATTGAGCTCAGGTGGAGACACTGATTATCCTTGGGATGTTCCTACGGCTTAATTAGAGTCCACCTGTGGTAAATTCAGTTGACTGGACACCATTTGGAAAGGCACACACCTGTCTGTATAAGGTCCCACAGGTGACAATGCATGTCAGAGCACAAACCAAATGAAGTCAAAGGAATTGTCTGTAGACCTCCGACACAGGATTGTCTCGAGGCACAAATCTGGGGAAGGGTACAGAAAAATTTCTGCTGCTTTGAAGGTCCCAATGCGCACAGTGGCCACCATTCTGTAAATGGAAGAAGTTCAGAACCACCAGGACTCTTCCTAGAGCTGGACCCCCTTCTAAACTGAGTGATCGGGGGAGAAGGGCCTTCATCATGGAGGTGACCAAGAACCCGATGGTCACTCCGTCAGGGCTCCAGCGGTCCTCTATGGAGAGAGGAGAACCATCCAGAAGGTCAACCATCTCTGCAGCAATCCACCAATCAGGCCTGCAGAGTGGCCAGACAGAAGACACTCCTTAGTAAAAGGCACATGGCAGCCCACCTGGAGTTTGCCAAAAGGCACCTGAAGGACTCTCAGACCATGAGAAACAAAATTCTCTGGTCTGACGAGACAAAGATTGAACTCTTTGGCATGAATGCAAGGCGTCATGTTTGGGGGAAACCAGGCACTGCTCATCACCTGGCCAATACCATCCCTACAGTGAAGCATGGTGGTGACAGCATCATGCTGTGGGGATGTTTTTCAGCAACAGGAACTGGGAGACTAGTCAGGATTGAGGGAAAGATAAATGTGGCAATGTACAGAGACATCCTGAGAGGCATCTGGCTGCAGCCCTCGGGCAAACCTCTACGCTGGGGCGTTTGGTTGGACACCTCTATGCTGGGGCGAAACCTCTATGCTGGGGCGAAACCTCTACGCGTATATATGACGTATATTGCCCGAGCCGGCGGACCTCTCCGCTGGGGCGTGATGTATATTGCCCAAGCTGGCAGACCTCTCTGCTGGGGCGTGACGTATATCGCCTGAGCCGGTGGACCTCTACGCTGGGGCTAACGTATATTACCCACGACGAAATTTCAGCTCTATCCGCTTGCCGACAGGCTGACCCTAAACCTAACCAGTCGGATTTTAATGCCTACACCTAACCAGTCGGATTTAAACGCCTAAACTGAACCAGTCGGGGTTTAATAGCGTACGGGGCTATGCTAATGTGTCATAAGCACAGCGTTGTAGTCATGCTAACAACAGCTAGGTCATGCTAACAACAGCTAACACGCTGCACGTCCAAGCGTAGGCTTGGGCAATGACATCACGCCCCAGCATAGAGGTTTCACCCCATCGTAGAGGTCTCCAGCTGAACACACACTGGTAAAGCATGTGAGACTTCCAAAGGAGAATGGGGCTCACACCTTAAGATTTTTGGTCAAGAAGACTAGCATATGAACTGTGGCTGGTTTCAGAAGAGACCTCTGACATGTAACTACATTGCCCCCAGCTCTAAATAGCCTCTCTAAGGCTGTACTTGTGGCAGGGATGTGCAAGTACCTCCGGGCTAAACAGCTGATCACAGGGAGGTTCAACTCGTTTAGCTTCCACCATGTGAGGGGATTGCTTTCACCATCTACCAGTGGACCATGCAAGTAGCTGTTTAATTCAGCCTCAATTCTCTCTTCATCAGAAATGCTGGTCTGCTCAGCAGCTGGTTTCCTTTCTCTGCTTCTTAGATGCACTCTGGACCTTTTCTCAAGATTCAGATGATGTTTCAGAGGTAGCACAGTCACTTGGCATGGCAGGGAGGGTTTGTGCCTCTCTGACAACTTTGGCCTTGATGACCTAGATTTCTTCTTGACCTAAATGCTGGGTGCGGAAGCATGGATCAAGAAACAATGCCATGTTGATCAGCTCCTCAACCTCTGAGTCATTGTATTTGGTGTTCATGTAGTCCAGTACTGAACTTTTAATTGCCTTGGTAAGTTCTGTGTCTTCATCTTTCCTCTGCAATAGCTCACTGCTGAATAGCTGAGGAGTAGGTTTCGAGCAAGACAATGTGAAATAATTTTCAGCAGAGAGGGTATCTGTGAAATCAAGGAGAGGACCAAGAGCTTTTCTGACTGAATCAAGAACATCAATGTCCTGCCAACTAAGCATCAGATGCCTAGTAGACCTTTCAGCAGCCAAGACTTGTGTGATAGCCTTTTCTTGTTCAAGTACTCGCTGAATCATCCTGTCTTGATCCCCATCATGTTGGAGATTCTGTCACCAGTTTATGCTGAGGAAGCCCAAGTTCCTCTTGAGCTTCTTTGAGTGCCCGCTGCTTTTTCCAGCTGTGTGAGAAGGCACTGACAACCTTCTTACAAACTCCCACAGCTTTGTCAATCCTGGCATCCCTCATGCTTCTCTCTGCAAAACAATGACAAAACAATGAAAGTTTAGTTAAAATTTATCTAAAATACACACAGTATAATATACTATGGAAAACAATATGTTTTATATATGTCTGTATCCTGAGTACATACACTGCCTGGCCAAAAAAAAAAAAAGTTGCCACCTGGATTGAACTAAGCAAATAGGTACGAGCCTCCTATTGGATAATTACTGCATGGGCGATTATCTTTCAGCTGGCAACAAGTTATTTAACCCCAGCTGATGCAATGACCAACTTCTCATTTCTTAAACAACCATGTCGAAAGACACATCCTGTGGTCATGGAAAAGATGTTCATCTGTTTAAGAAGGGTCAAATTATTGGCATGCAAAAAAGGCTTCAGTTTGCTAGGGAGCATAAAGATTGGACTCTGGAGGAATGGAAGAAGGTCATGTGGTGTGATGAGTCCAGATTTACCCTGTTCCAGAGTGATGGGGGCATCAGGGTAAGAAGAGAGGCAAGGTGAACTGATGCACCCATCATGCCTAGTGCCTCCTCTACAAATCTGTGGGGGCAGTGCTATGATCTGGGGTTGCTGCAGTCGGTCAGGTCTAGGTTCAGCAACATTATGTGCCCAAAGAATGAGGTCAGCCGATTACCTGAATATACTGAATGACCAGGTTATTCCATCAATGGATTTTTTCTTCCCTAATGGCATGGGCATATTCCAAGATGACAATGCCAGGATTCATCAGGCTAAATCTGTGAAAGAGTGGTTCAGGGAGCATGAGACATCATTTTAAAACATGGATTGGCCACCACAGAGTCCAGACCTTAACCCCGTTGAGAATCTTTGGGATGTGCTGGAGAAGGCTTTGCGCAGTGGTCAGACTCTCCCATCATCAGTACAAGATCTTGGTGAAAAAATTAATGCAACACTGGATGGAAATAAATCTTGTGACATTGCAGAAGCTTATCGAAACAATGCCACCGCAAATACATGCTGTAATCAAAGCTAAAGGCGGTCCAACAAAATATTAGAGTGTGTGACCTTTTTTTTTTTTTTTTTTTTTTTTTTTAACAGTATTTCGGTTCAAAATGAGTTATTACCAGGAAAAAAAGCTAAGTAATCTAACATTAACATTAAAGATTATGCAAATGAAATGAATGTTTGCTTAGTGTGCATGCATAAAATACCTTAAGAGAGAAAGAGTAAGCTTACCAGTAGCGATGTGTAGGGTATGGCCAAAGCAAGACAGTCTTGCGCTGCTTTGACAACATTAGCTCCACTGTCTGTTGTAAGGCACACTTGTTTATCCTCGTCCAAATCCCACTCCTGGAGAAACTGTTTCAATCCACATACGATATTTTCGCCCGTGTGGTCATCGGGAAAAAAAAAAAAACTTGTCTGTAGGCAACAGCTGTTTAAACTCCAGTCACTCGTAATATAGTGGGCTGTGAGACTAATGTATGGCTCTGCTGCTCGGCTACTCCACATGTCTGTAGTCAAGGCATAAAATTCCATTGTACTCAGATCTGCTTGTAATCGTTCACGACACTCTTCATACATCGCTGGCAGGGCTGTTTTGGAAAAATACTTCCCCAAAGGCATGTTCTATCTAGCGTCCATTTTGTGGATCATCTGCATGAATCCCTGCTTCTCGACGGTTTGGAGTGGCAACATGTCTTTTGCCAGGCAAAATGCCACTGCCTCCGTCAACTCCTTCCATCATTTACTTTGCTTATCATATGGCATGCAGTGTGAAAATGCGTCCACAACTCTCGTCTGAGTTGGAACTATCTTAGCTTTACTAGACGTGGCTGCCGCGGCTCCTCCTGCATTGTCTGGCTTTTCTCATACTCCGGTGTGTGTGTTTGAGGTGGTGAAATAAATTGGATGCGTTGCCATCCTTTGCAAGCAAAGTTTTTTGGTAAAATTTGCATATTACCGTTGTCTGCTCCATGCCTGATTTCCTGTAACCAAACCATTTCCAGATAATGGAGGTAGCTCCTCGTTTCGCAACAAAATCATCCTCCATTTCACCTCCGCCTTCTGCCATGTTTGTTATGCTTCTGCATGTGAGTTACGAGTGTATTGCAGTTGATGACATATGTGTGCGCGACGGAGACACATACGTCATCAACCATAGTTTATCGTTAATTATCATTAAATGCTGTTTTCTCATCGTGGAAAGTTTTTTTTCACTGTATATCGTAAACGATAGGATATCGTATTGCTAGTAGATATCCACATGATAAACAGGCAAATCACAATGTTTAAAGCGAGAATTCGGTATGAGAAAGAGAGAGGGAAGGAAGCAAGCGAGCAGGAAACAGTGGGAGCTGTTGGCCATGCTTGTTTTGTTGATTAAGTTTGGTGTTCACGTGCGTGCAAAGCTGCATTCGTGTCCAGCATGGAAAATTGAGTACTCTTCCACTCTCTTGCAGTCACAAGGATGCATTTAGGTACCAAAACATGGTACCATTTGATTTCACGTGAATCGGTACTCGGTAGTACCAAAAGAATTCGGTCGGTGCCAATAAAAGCACCGAATTCGGTACCCATCCCTGGTGTAGGATGCTTTTAAGTCAATTCCTCTTCCTCCGCTTGGCTCCACGGACTATAACTGCGTGCATCTGCTGCCTACATATAAGGATGTTTTTAGGAGGGAAAGGACATTAAAGTCTGCTGAACTAAATGACTACAGAACAATTGCCCTTACCTCATACATTATGAAAACTCTGGAGCGGCTGATTCTACGTCTACTGAGGCTTGAGGTCAAAGACAAACCCGATTGCCTGCAGTTTGCATACAAAGATCACATTGGAGTGGATGATGCCATCCTCTTCATGCTTCACCGTGCCCTGTCTCATCTGGAGGAACCTGGAGTTTATGTGAGGATCATGTTCTTTGATTTTTCAAACGCATTCAACTCCATCCAACCTACCATACTCAAAAACAAGCTCATGGAGATGGGAGTGGATCCTTCCTGTGTTTCTTGGATCACAGATTACCTGACAGGAAGGCCACAGTTTGTCAGGCTGGGGAACTGTGTTTCTGGGACATTAATGAGCAGTACAGGGGCTCCACAAGGGACAGTCCTGGCTCCATCCCTGTTCACACTGTATACATCAGACTTCAAATACAGCACTGAGTCCTGCCACATCCAGAAATACTCAAATGACACAGCTATCGTGGCATGTATCAGAAATGGACAAGAAGCCGAATACAGGGATCTGATAAGTGCCTTCAGTGACTGGAGTCACAAAAACTGCCTGCTACTCAACAATTCAAAGACAAAGGAAATGATCATAGATTTCCACAGATCCAAACTCCCTCTTCAACCAGTGAACACTTGTGGCGTGGACATAGAGGTGGTGACATCGAATAAATATTTAGGTGTACACCTGAATAATAAATTGGACTGGTCTAAAAACATAGACTACATCTACAAAAAGGGGCAGAGCCACCTCTTTTGCCTGAGAATACTTTGATCAATAGACATCTGCAGTAAGATGTTGCAGATGTTCTGTTTAATGCAAGTGTTCTGAGGTGGAGAGACACACAGTGAAGAAGATGGAGGCCATTCTGGGAGCCATGGATTATCCACTTCATATCACCTTAAATGACCAAAAAAAAAACAACGGCTCCTCTCTCTTTGCTGCAGGATGAAACAGATATAGAAGATCTTTTATACCATCAGCAATCAGACTTTGTAATTCTACTAAACAGATGACTACATGAGACTCCAGACAAATGAATTTTCCTTTGGGGATGAATAAAGTTATTATTGTATTGTGTTTCATTATTTCTTGTATAGTTCCAGTGTGTTTAGTAACTCTTTTTCCCTGCCTGTTTGAGTTTCCCTCCTTGTGTTGTGTACTTTGTATTAAGGTTTTCAGAGTTTGTACTTTTTGGGTATTGAGTTTGTTTTTTTTCCTCTGCGTTGGCATTGTTCCAGGTCCCCTTTGTTTCATGTTTAGTCTGACTCCCTGTGTTTGTATTTGTTTCCTTGCTCCCCTTTATTTTGTAGTTGCCTTCCTTGTGTTTGATTTCAGTTTTTCTTCCTGCCTCAGTTTCTCTCCACTGTAATTACCCTCACTAGTTTCACCTGAGTCTCGTTACCCACACTTGTCTCTCCTTGTGCATCGCTCACTGTGTATTTAGGTCTTTTGTTTCTCCCTGTACTTTGTCAGCTCATCAGATGTCATCGTCCTCCATCCTCCAATGTCATCTGTGTGTTTCTCCTCTGTGTTTCTTCAAGAGATTCTCCAGTGTGGTTAAGTTAGTTTTTGAATTCTGCAGGTTTAGTTTTTAAGTAAGTCCTTTTCTTTGTTTGATAAAATCCTTTTTTTGAGTTTTTACCTGTATTTGGGTCCTCAATTTTGAGTTTTTCTAGAACAAACCTTACACGCTAGCTGATGTTGCTTAGCCTTGCTGGGCAGCCCCCCCCTTGGGGTGGCCCACAGCCCACTCTGGGAGCCACTGCATTATTTTATATGTATAAATATTAAAGAGAAAAAATTAAAATGACTGATTGACCGATATGATGGAAATGTTAAGACCCTGTCCGTCAAAATGACACACAGCAAAAGTCTAATCCAGCCTCAGAGGGACTGAGCCGTAGTGTTTCCTCTCCTCAGAACTCTAAAACTGTTTCTGTTTGATGAATGTCAGTGATTGTGAACGTGGACGTTCATACTCTCAGACCCAGAGACTGAGATGGATTCAGACACAGCCTCAATCATTGTTGCTTCAGATCCTTACCTGATTCAGGAGTCAAATTCATCATTGTGTTCTCACAAATCAAAAACTCAGACACTCACACTTCTTTAGACCTGGTTTCAGTCTGTGCCGTCCACCATGGTCCAGCCTGGAGGAAGAAACAGAGCCAGTTTACACATCAGGGATGGGTCAGGATAGATTCAAACACTTTCATTCTTCATCTGTCTTCATTTTCCTTTAGTTTTTCTGCTTGTTATGCAGGACTATCACCAGATGGTGGCAGTAGCACATCTGAGAGCTGTTTGATAACCATCATAAAAATCACCAAAGCAGAAGAGGGCCACTTCATTTGCAGTCAGTGATTTTCCTCCAAATTCATATCCCTCTCTTATACAATAGGCCTGTACTCAAAAATCAATAATCTCTCTCTCTCCAGTTTCCTACTGTATCCATCCACTATCCTATCAAAATAAAGGCATAAAGCCCTTGTATAGCTGAAGTGCTGAGAGCCAACTTTAGTAGCTAGTAACAGTCTGTCTCTCTGTGTCTTTCTGTCTGTACCTCAGTGTCTCCAGTCTGCAGTGTGGATCCTTCTGTAGAGCAGACAGTAGTTTCTCTCCTCCTTCTCCTGGATGATTGTAGCTCAGGTCTAGCTTTGTCAGACAGGAGGAGCTCAGAGCTGAGGCCAGAGAAGAACAGCCTTCCTCTGTGACCAAACAGCCAGACAGACTACAGACACAGAGACAAACAGAGACTCATAAAAAAGGCTGGAACTGAGGCCTTACAGTCCCAGAATCCAGGCCTGCTCATGGTACTTTGAGTCTTCAACACCCGTCCTAAGATCAGATCAACTTCAGTGTTCCACAGAGTGAGACATTTGTCTTTGGCTCTTCACCCACACTGCAGCCAGAATGAAAAACACTTCAACATAAGACACTGAGTATCAATAAATAACCCCACCCTAAAATCAACAAATAAAAGAGGTGTATAAAAGGCAGGATCTTCTAAATGCTGATGAATGAAATGTGCCACAGCTATGATGGCATTATCTGTTCCTCTGTTGTTCCTGTATGCAAACTGAAAAGGATCTAAAAACCACCTGACCTCCTCTTTCACCAGATTCATCACAATTTACTCAAAACACTTCATTACAACTGAAGTAAGAGCTGCTGGGCCAAAGTCATGATTCTCTTTACAGCTTGGTTTTTAGGAACAGGAATAATAACAGAGCGCTTCCACATAGAAGGAACAGAATGTGTGTCCAGAGATTTCTGCTAGATGGGGCACCAGGCCTCTGCAGATTCTTTACTGCAGGATTTACATAAACGGCCAGAGATGCCGTCTGGTCCTGGTGCCTTATCAGGACAGATGAGTGAAAAAAGTCTCTCCACAACATGCTGGTCAACAGTCACTAGAGTTCAGTGCAGCTAAAATGTCCAAAGCTTCTTTTTGTTCCTGTGAGAAGTCTCTAGTTTCAAACCTGCAGTAAAAATCATTTCACTCATTTGCCCTTTCTCCCTCATTGAACACATTAATACTGCTCTTAGCAGGGGACATGGTCCTCATCTTTTTCATTGAGTCCCACAGGTTTCTGGACTTCCTACACCTTTCTAGTTGGGAGACTTTGACTCAGTTGTCATTGTTGTTGCACTAACCTGAGAGAGTCCAGTCTGCAGTGTGGACTCTCCAGTCCAGAAGACAGCAGCGTCACTCCTGAATCCTGCAGGTCGTTGTTACTCAGGTCCAGATCTCTGAGACTGGAGGAGCTGAGGACTGAGGACAGAGCTCCACAGCTTCTCTCTGAGAGGTTACAGACACTCAGCCTGTAAAAGACTTTAGGTTAGTCAAACAAGAACTCACAAAGGTCTTGATCAATTAGATAGAAGTTGTGGCATCCAGACCTGAGAAACTCCAACTTAGACCGTGGATCGATAAGTCTACAACAAAGTTGCTCAATTCCTAAATCCTGCAGGTCGTTGTTACTCAGGTCCAGATCTCTGAGACTGGAGGAGCTGAGGACTGAGGACAGAGCTCCACAGCTTCTCTCTGAGAGGTTACAGCCACTCAGTCTAGAACAGAAACAGAGGTAGAAATAAGTTGATGTTTCTAAATACAGACTACTTTTATCAGTGCAGTTGTGAGTTCGCCTACAGAGCTTTGTTGGAGGCTTTGACCACTGGCAGCAGCCTCAGAAGAGCCTCCTCTGAAGCAGAGTATTTCTTCAGGTCAAACACATCCAGGTCTTTTTCTGATGACAGTAAGATGAAGACCAGAGCTGACCACTCAGCAGGAGACAGATTTTTTCTGGAGAGACGTCCTGATCTCAGGGACTGTTGGATCTGCTCCACTAGAGAACGATCCTTCAGTTCATTCAGACAGTGGAACAGATTGATGCTCTTCTCTGCAGACAGATCCTCATTGATCTTTGTCTTGATGTACTGGACTGTTTCCTGACTGGTCTCTGAGTCACTTCCTGTTTGTGTCAGCAGACCTCGTAGGAGATTCTGATTGGTGGTCAGTGACAGACCCAGGAGGAAGCGGAGGAACAAGTCCAGGTGTCCATTTGGGCTCAGTAAGGCCTGGTCCACAGCACTCTGGTAGAGCTGTGTCATTGTAGATCTGGATGCTGTTTGTTCTTCTTCCATCAGATTGACTCCAGAGTTGATGAAGGTCTGATGGACATGAAGAGCAGCCAGAAACTCCTGAACACTCAGATGGATGAAGCAGAACACCGTGTCCTGGTACAGTCCTCTCTCCTCTCTGAAGACCTGTGTGAACACTCCTGAGTACACCGAGGCTGCTCTCATATCCATGCCACACTCTGTCAGGTCTGTTTCATAGAAGATCAGGTTCCCTTTCTGCAGCTGCTCAAAAGCCAGTTTTCCCAGAGACTCCATCATCTTCCTGCTGTCTGGACTCCAATGTGGATCTGTCTCAGCTCCTCCATCATACTTGATGCTCTTCACTTTGGACTGAACCACCAGGAAGTAGATGAACATCTCAGTCAGGGTCTTGGGCAGCCGTCCTCCCTCTCTGGTCTTCAGCAGATCCTCCAGAACTGTAGCAGTGATCCAGCAGAAGACCGGGATGTGGCACATGATGTGGAGGCTTCGGGATGTCTTGATGTGGGAGATGATCCTGCTGGCCTGCTCCTCATCTCTGAATCTCTTCCTGAAGTACTCCTCCTTCTGAGGGTCAGTGAACCCTCTGACCTCTGTCACCATGTCAACACACCCAGGAGGGATCTGATTGGCTGCTGCAGGTCGTGTGGTTATCCAGAGGCGAGCAGATGGAAGCAGGTTCCCCCTGATGAGGTTTGTCAGCAGCACATCCACTGAGGTGGACTTTGTGACATCAGTTAGGATTTGAGTTTTGTTGAAGTCCAGAGGAAGTCGACACTCGTCCAGACCGTCAAAGATGAACGCCACCTGGAAGTCTTCAAACCTGCAGAGTCCTGCTTCTTTGGTTTCAGTAAAGAAGTGATGAAGGAGCTCCACCAAGCTGAACTTTTTCTCTTTCAGCACATTCAGCTCTCTGAAAGTGAATGGAAATGTGAACTGGATGTCCTGGTTGGCTTTGCCTTCAGCCCAGTCCAGACTGAACTTCTGGGTTAAGACTGTTTTCCCAATGCCAGCCATGCCCTTCGTCATCACTCTTCTGATTGGTTCATCTCTTCCAGGTGGAGCTTTAAAGATGTCTTCTTGTCTGATGCTTGTTTCTGCTCTGTGTGCTTTCCTGGATGTTGTTTCCATCTGTCTGACCTCGTGTTCATAGTTGACCTCTCCAGTCCCTCCCTCGGTGATGTAGAGCTCTGTGTAGATCTGATTCAGAAGGGTTGGGTTTCCTGCTTTAGCCATCCCCTCAAACACACACTGGAACTTCTCCTTCAGGTTAGACTTGAGTTTATGTTGGCAAACTGAAGCAGAAATTCCTGAAAGAACAAGCAACAAATGATGTGAATGAGCTGATCCTGCAAAAAGCTGTAATCTAAAAGAGAGGCTGTGCAGTTCTTCTTCCTCCATCAGTTTCATCCAAAAATCTCATCAGATGTTCAGTGGGTATGTGCAGAATATTAAAGCAGAGTGTGGAAATGTAAACCTCCTCTTCATCTCTCCATCATCTTAAATCTACGTTTCCTTTTTACTTTGAAAAACTTACTGTTCCTCAGACAGTCAGCCAGCTCGTACTGCTTCATTCTCCTCAGGAAGTTCTCTGTGATCTTCACAAAAGCCTCTCTGCTGCTCCTCTGCTCTTCATCTTCACCAACCAACACCTCCTCATCCTCACTGTGACGTTCTGGGTTCTCCTGACTCAGAGCCTTCTGAAATCTCTTCAGTTCCTTCTTCACAAAGGTGATAATGTTCTCCTCCAGCAGCTGGAACACAAAGACAATCTGAATGTTTAGAGGACAGCCTGTGTTTGATCAGACAGACTGAAAAACAGTTTACCATGATATCTAGATAGATGTGCTCCACTGGAAATGATGATGTACACACCATAAATATGGAGTCCAGCTCTGTTTGATGCTGCTTGGACTGATCATTGAAGAACTCTGATGTTTCCAGCTGACCTCTGGAGAAAAAATATCAGCTTTTAGGACATTTAATGACAGAGTTTGAGAGCTCAACAAAATGGCACAGGGTAAATGTAGGAGCTTTAAATGATAATCACACATTTACTCTGGTATGAACGTAGGCTTATTGAAAGAGATCAGATCCTCAATAACTGACCCCCTAACACCTCTTACTCAAACCCCATTGGCTCAAAGGAGGTCTCCAAAGTCTTGGCAGTCTGCTGTGGTGGCCCCTCTACTCAAAGATGGAGACCCTCCTCTAGTTGTCAACCTCAGGCTACTTTACAGAACTACAACTACCCCCTGGAAGAACTTGGAGGTGCTGACCCTCATCCTGTCCTTTTCACACTTGGCTTTGAACCGGTCTAACAGAGGACCCTGGCTGAGGACACCAACAAAACCACATCATCTGCAGAAAGTAGATTCTGGGTCCTCAAACCAGAATGTGTCTGACTTAAGAAAAAGGGATCCATGATCCTGATCTGTAGGGATGAGAACCAAAATCTGGTACCAACCTGGCACCACTTTCAAAAGGTCTGGAACCTAACAGGATGAACCAGAACACAGATTTCCAAATGAAAGGCACTAAAATACCTTATGGAATTAACATACAGGGTTTTTCCTGGTTCAGACTGAGGCAGAGGTGGTACCATTCTGATCATGGACACTCTGACCTTTCTAGAAGGTTCTGGGGGCGTGCTCCCCAGGGAGAAAAAGTTGTACATTTTAAAGTTGATAACATCAATCTAGTGAACTTTGAGAGCAACATTAAGAGGTTAAATCTATAAAAATGTTTCTCTATAAATTATTTTTTGCTCTTGTAGGACTTAAACCAGTTCTAGTTTCCAACAGTTTCATGGTCTGACCTCCTGATTTAGATTTTGGATGATAGCAGTTTTAGTCCTTAAAAACTGTTATTAACATCAAAAAGCTTTTCACCCTTTTTTCTAATGGATGTTTTATTTTATGTTAATAATAAAACACTGACTGCCAACTTTTCATTTAAAAAGAAATCTACAAAAAAAAAAAAAAAAAATGGTCCTGTGGGTCATGTGACCTAGCATTGGTGTGATGACAAAGTGGGAGAGGTGTGTTCATGCCAGGCACACAGACATGACTTTCAGTTTAACTTGTAGCAACAAAAATCTCACTCTAATTTGATCTGAGATTTTACATTCATGCCCAGTCCTTTTATTTTAGATTCCTGGGACATTTTAAATTCGAGCAGAATTTTATTTCCTCTCGTTATGTGTAATCCTCCGTGTCTGGAGAGTGAGTGGCCACGCTCCACAGCTGATACGACGGTGAGAAAGTGACCTGCAGCAGCTCAGACAGACGGGGCAGGCTCCTGGCATACGCAATACAGGTGGTCGTCATGTTTCAGAGGAGCGTTGCTTCAATTCAAGTTATTTTTTAAATAAAGGCATGTATGCTGCAGCTAGACCATGTTAAAAACAAGTACAGTCATGGATGATAGTATTGGCACCCCTGGAATATTTTCCAAAAATACACCAATCCTCCCAGAAATTGTTGCAATTACAAATTGCAATTTTGGTATACACATGTTTATCTCCTCTATGTGCATTGGAGCAACACAAGAAGCAGAAGAGAAAAGCCAAAATTGACATAATTTTACACAAAACTCAAGGATGGGCCAGACAAAATGATTGTCCCCCTTCTTAAACTGTGGGTAAATCATTTTATTTCCAGCATGTGATGCTCATTTAAACTCAGCTGTGGCAGTAACAGGTGCTGCAATCTAGAAATCAAACCTGAAGCCAGTTAGAAAGTCTAAAAGTTGACTCAGCCTTTGTGTTGTGTGTCTGTGTGTGTCACACCAAGCATGGAGAAGAGAAAGAAGAGCCCAGAATTGTCTGAGGACTTAAGAAGCAAAACTGTGGAAAAACATGAACAATCTCAAGGTTTCAAGACCATCTCCAGAGATCTAGAAATTCCTTTGTCCACTGTGCGTAACATAATCAAGAAGTTTATAACCATGGAGCTGTGGCTAATCTCCCTGGACGTGGACTGAAGAGAAAAACTGACAAAAGAATGCAACACAGGATAGTTGGAATGGTGGATAAACATCCTCAGTTGACTTCCACACAGGCTGTCCTGCAGACTCAGGGTGCAACGACTTGTCCACGAGAACGTTTTGGAGTTGTTGGATTGTGTATTTGATGAGTTTGAGGGAAAGCCAGGATACCGTAAGACTCCATAGAGCTGACAGAGCAGCTCGTATCTCAGCCCCGCCGATCTAAAAATGGCTTGGACAGACAACTAAACGTAACGAACCTATTACGAAGACTATAGGAATTATGGCATAGGGCGAATTTGCCAAAATGTTGAATTATCCCTTTAAAATGATCCAGGTCCTCATGCAGGACCTCTGCTCAGTTCAGTTGTGATTACATTCTTCTGGCGGCTAAACTAAACTGTGTCCAGTGATTTTTTTCTCTCTGTACCAGAACTGTGCCTGGAACTTTTTTACAGAATTACCTAAAGGTGTTTTGTGTATCATTGATGGTAAAATTCATTTTTAATTTTCTACTTACAGCTACAGTGTGTAATATTTCACCAAGTGGCATTTCATAAAGCAAATGTGATAAAACAGGAACATAATATTCATATTTAGGCCCATCTAATGTTTTATAATCTGAATTTATACAATTATTTTAGTTTTTATAAACTTAGATTCTGCATGTGTCTACAGTACCACAGAAGGGAGCAAATAACAGATAAGCATCTTTTTAGCACCACTGGTTTCCATGGTTACCATCAGAGAAGTGAGCATTACAATCTAGAATCTGTTGTTGTTAATGATCCTAATTTTACAGACTGCACCTTTAAGCACATTTCAGAGCATGCACTTTTTACTTTTACTAGAATAAAGGAGTTGAATCAGTACGTGTACTTTTACCAGTCTTTTTCACACAAGTATCTGGACTTCTACTGAAGGACAGAATGTGAGGACTAAATAAATAACTGACGTACTGATAAACTTTACCGTGTCTGATCAAAGAGTCTGAGACTAAATGTACGTTTTAACACTGCTCATTCATTGCTGCTCCACTACATTATGTCATTAAACTGTAATTGTCATTCAAACATTTCAACAACTCTGGGTCAAAAACTGCTTACCTTCAGGTGGAACACCTGTCCAGACAAAGATCTGTTCCTGTTTATAGAAACTAGCCCTCATTGGCTCATAAAACTGTCTTATATAAGACCACATTACATAATTAATTTCTCAATCAATGAAAGAATTATTTGGTTTTCATAAGACCCTCTAAGTTCACTGCCTGTGGGCCCCTTGGACTCACCACAATGATAACATGTCAACATAACTGTCAGTTTATTTCAGCATTTCTTACCTTCCATCTGCAGATTGTCTGAAGTTTAGAAAGTCATCTTTGGACCGGTCACTCTTCATGGACACACAGCTGGGTTCAGGAGAGTCTGGACTCTGCTCCTCCATCCTGATACTGAAAAACAACAAGATATGTTTACATATAGATGATATGTTTATATAGTGATGATAAGCTGATGTTAGCTGTTGTTCAGTAGTTAAGCTGATATGAAACAGTGATGATGATGGTAATGATGATGATGATGATTGAAGAGGAATACCCTGTTTGATCAGCAGTGGATCATAAGTGACCTTTTGCCAAGCCCTCTCTAGAATAGCCACTATCCAATCCAATGCAGGATTACTAAGTAAGTAAAATTTATTTGATATAGCATCTTTCTTAGAACAAGGCACAAAGTGCTTTACAAAAAAAAATATAGAACAGCAAAAATACATACAAACAGCAAGAAGAAAAGACAGAATTAGTGCAAACATACAAAATTACAACAATTGATCAAAAGCCAGCTCAAAAAGATGCGTTTTCAGCTGCTTTTTAAGAATCTCAATTGAAGCAACAGAGCATAAGTTAAAGGGGAGAGAGTTCCAAAGGGTCGGAGCCACAACCTCAAAGGCTTGATCTCCTTTGGTTTTAAATCTGGCCAGAGGGATGACAAGAAGACCCTGATCTGTGGATCTGAGGGTTCTGCTGGGGATGTAGGGATGGAGCAGGTCAGCTATATATTCAGGTGCTTGATTGTGAAGGGCTTTATAAACAAAAACAAGGGTCTTAAAGTGAATTCTGAATTTCACTGGAAGCCAGTATAAAGAAAATAAGATGGGGGGTTATGTGGGTTGATCTGCTGGACCTGGTTAATAGTCTAGCAGCAGCATTCTGTAACAACTGTAGACTGTCAAGTGAGGATTTATTGAGGCAGGTAAAGAGGGAATTACAGTAATCTAGAGATGAAAGCATGAATTAACATTTCTAACTCGGTGTGTGAGACAAAAGATTTTAGTTTAGCTATATTGCTTAAATGAAAGAACATGAACGGGACAGTGATTTGATATGTTGATCAAAAAACATTGATTGGTCAAAAATTACTCCAAGATTTTTCAGATTTGCTTTGACTGAGGAAGAAGGGGTCCAATACAACTGAAGTACCTTGGATGCAATGCTGTCCGGGGCAATGACAATGATCTCTGTTTTTTCTGTGTTGATCTGAAGGAAATTATTATCTATCCAGTCCTTAATAGCAGATAGACAGTTGAGCAGTTCATTAACCTTATACATCATCAGGCTTAAAATAAATTCACAGCTGAATATCATCAGCATAAAGATGATAATATATTCCCTGAAATTTGCTAATTACATGACCTAATGGTAACATATACACAGAAAATAAAATGGGGCCCAGGACAGAACCTTGAGGCAAACCACAGGACAGACTACAAGATTCAGAAAGGTAGGGGGCAACTGACACTGAAAAAGACCTCTCTGAAAGGTAACTGGAGAACCAGTCAAGTGTACATCCAGTCACACCCACCCACTGTCTCAGTCTGCCAATCAGGATGCTGTGATCCACAGTGTCGAATGCAGAGCTCAGGTCTAGGAGCACTAAGATGGACCATTCCCCTGCATCAGAGGCCATCATGATGTCATTAGTGACTCTGAGTAGAGCTGACTCTGTCGAGTGCTTCTGACGAAAACCAGATTGAAATTTGTCAAAGATGTTGTGTGCACTTAAAAGGAATTGATCTGATTGGCAACCACTTTCTCTAAAATTTTAGAAATAAAAGGCAATTTAGAAATCGGGTGGTAGTTTTGAGTGACAGTGGGATCCAGGTTAGCTTTCTTAAGAAGGGGCTGTACAATGGCAGATTTAAAACACAGTGGCACATAACCAGAATCCAGAGAGCTATTCACAATGGCAACTAGACAAGGACCTATAGAGATTAAACATTTTTGAGCAGTGAGGTTGGCAGGATATCCACTGAGCAAGAAGAAGTATTCAGACCGTTCACTATGTCAGATAAGTCTTGTAGGGAGATAGGAGAGAAACTGTCAAGTGATGACGGCTGACATGGAGAATCAGTAAGCAGAGTGAGTGGAGCTGAAGAGGGGGTGATGCTGGCTCTTACATCTCTGATCTTATTTACAAAAAAGGACAAGAAATTATTGCAGTCTTTGATGGAAAATATGGGTACATCTGGAGAAGCAGGAGTTGTAATTTTGCTGATAGTGTCAAATAGGACCTTCGGGTTATTTTTACACTTAGCTCTCGAATTTGCAAAGTACAATGTTCTTGCATCTTTTATCATCATATTGTATTTGGCTATGAGGTCTTTATAGTGGAGATGATGAACATTAAATTTGGTAGCCTTCCAATGCCTCTCCACTCCCCGACAAGTATGTCGGAAACAACGAATACTATCATTCATCCAGGGAGATGTTTGTACAGAGGGGACTAGTCTTGTTCTCATTGGGGCCACTTCATCTAAAATAGAGGTGCAATGTCAGTTAAAAGATTTTACAAGATTTTCAGCATCTGTATGAGAGGACAAAACTATATTTGTGTTGAAAGCTGCAGAAAACTTTTCTGCTGAGAGCTGATTAAGGACACAAGAAAATCTTTAATTTTTAGAGACCAGTGGATCTACCTCAAAGGACAGGTTAAAAAGGACAGAAACTTGGTCAGAGACATGCAGCTCCTCTGAGCAAACAGAATCAATGTTTAAGACTAATGTTAAAAAAAAACAAGGTCCAATGTGTGACCTTTAATGTGTGTGGGGCCAGTTACATGTTGGACAAAGATTCTCTAATGTTGATAAAATCAGCTAACCTTGCACAGCAGATGGATAAACCCATTTCCTTGTTTTTCACTGGCGAATCCATCTTGTTAAGCACCCGTCTGAACCGTTTAGGCCCGGTTAGCCAGCAACAGGACCAATCAGCAAAGAGGGGCAGTACTTTCGGCAGTGTTGTTACGCAAACAAGCAACATTAAGAGCTGGTGCAGTTATGGAGGAAGAGATTAGCCTGGATGCTGCTAAAGCACCAGTTTTATCAGAACTTGATGACATGTCTTCATGAAAAGAAGAACAAAGATCAGCAGTGAGTTGTTTTCTTTTCAAAAACGACAAAAGTCGAGTACTAACATGTCTATAGTCGCCATGTTTTGCGTTAATCCTTGGTAGCAGCGCAAGCTGCTAGATAGCTGCTACGTCACATGTTTTGTTGCTCTGTTTGGCCCGTGGAGATGTGACAGACAGAATGTTCATCCAATCACACTCCAAGTTTTTTTCAAATCCTCTGCCTTTTCTTAAACGTTTCCTATTGAAGCTTTCCCAGATGGATGTGTGAAACACATCCATCTGGCGTGTCAGGTTAAAAATCAGCAGCAAAGCTGCTAGAATTGTCATCGACATGAATATTAAAATCACCCATCATAATGACTTTATCAAAACCAATAATAGAGGATGAGAAATTGTTCAAATCAGTAATGAAGCAGGGATTAAAACCAGGTGGATGGTAAATTAAAATACAGTAAAGTGGATTTGAAAGGCCTATCTTTGTAATCTGAAGTTCAAAGAAGGAAAAACAGCTGCGCTCACTCTGAGACCATAAAAACAGCTCCTAAAAATCATTGCTAGTCCTCCTCCCCGGCTGGAGGACCTTGGAGTGCAAATGAAATTACAGCTAGGACGACACAGTTCAATGAAAGCTGGTTCATCTGGTTTTTGCCAGTTTTCAGTCAAAAACATGAAATCCAAGCCTTCAGAGGAGAAATAATCATTTAAGATGAATGACTTGTTTGCAATGGACCGAGCGTTCAACAAGGACATCCTCATGGGCACGGATACCCGGCTCTCAGCAGCTGTAGCAGGTATTTTGAGGGTGCTTTGTCATGTATAGCTGGATGCCTCATACAGTTTGAATGTGATGACAGTTTTAATTTGGTGAGCTGAAGGTGATGGATGTGTGTGTGGCCAGTAGGGGGGGCTGTCAGCTAGGGCAGTGGACTGAGATGACTCCAGAGGGGCAGAGTTATGTGAGAATTAGTGTGTGTGTGTTTTGCAGCAGGTAAACAGTCAATCATGTGTAGACGTCTACAGTGAGTGCTGGATGTTGGCAGCCAGCATCTGGGAGCCATGAATATTTGGATGGATCCCATCCCTCTTAAAAATGGACCATCTTTCCAAAAACAAATTGAAATTACTTATAAAGCCAACAGTGTGCACTTTACAGGCAGATTGGAGCCCATTATGAAGGCTGAGGAGTCTGCTGAAACGGCCCATCCCGCAGCCAACAGTGTGTATGGGGCCAGAAATGAAGACTGATTTTCCACAGTCCTGGAGAAACCCAAGGAGACTTTAAAAGTCTGATTTAGTCACCTCAGACTGTTGAAGGGCCGTGTCATTTGCTCCAACATGGGCTATAACCCCTGTAACTGAAGGCAGAAGTGAAGGCAGCAAGTCTTGAAGCTTTCTAGGATGTCGTTAACCTTAGCTCCAGGAAAACATTAAAAAATCACACGTTCCTCGTTATGGAATCGCCGACTATCAGTGTCGAGGGTGAGAAAAGTGGCTGAGGGGTTGTGGGGTTTGATGTGCTCAGCGGGAGCGCAGAAGCAGGTAGTGGTGACAAACTTTTTTTCCTCATGATCACCAACAACAATCCATGGCTCCTTGTGTGATGGAGTAGAGCTCACCGGAGCTTTTGGTTTAGCCCTGAGGTGGAAGCAGGTACAGTCGCAGCAGGAGCGGCTTCAGCTGCGGTCAGAGAAGAAGAACTGGCGTCCACTGGCGTAGCAGAATAGGGAGCTGTGTCGTCCACCCCATCAGTGCTGGTGGTGGTTGATGAAGGGCCAAAGAGAATTGTGTCCATTTGTTTCTCAGCTTCCTGAATTTTGTAGAAGTTGGATATTCTCTTTTCCAAGTCGGACACTTTCCTGCTGAGATTAGAGCAGTTCATGCAGCGTGGCGAGGAAATGAGTAGAACCATGGTGAACACTTCAGAGTTTGTTTGTAAAAACACTTAAAAGAGGTTGAGATCGGTTTAAAAAGTAAAGTGTCTTTAAAAAATTAAAAGACACATTAAAAACTTTTTTAAAACGCAAGGAGCGTGCTGCTCTGTGCTGACGTGGCGTTACTCTGATGAATAACGCCAGGAGTCTATTTTCAGACGCAACTGTAACCACTGTTCATTTAAAACTATAAAATCAAACCCTCCTGGATTATTTCTATGATGATGGAGAGATGATGATGATGAAAGACAACAGTGACATGGTCATCATATCTATAGTTTTTATTTCATCATTTCTTACCTTCCATCTGCAGATTGTTTGAAGTTAATAAAGCCACCTTTAGACCAGTCACTCTTCATGGACACACAGCTGGGTTCAGGAGAGTCTGGACTCTGCTCCTCCATCCTGATACTGAAAAACAACAAGATATGTTTAATTTTTAATATGTTTATTTAGAGAGGATATGTTTATGTGACATATAACTCTTCAGTCGTTGAGTTTGCACCATCTGACATATGTAACTTATTTCACATTAAATGGCTAATTACTCAGACACATTGTATCTTTTTATGAAACAAATACTTTTAAAATAACATGAAGAATTTTATGGTAAAATACATTTTTATCAATTTTACAATCGTTGTACCACCTGACAGTGAAAGTGTACCTGCCCACCTGTGACTGAAAAATATTTTTATCTTTACTTAAAAAGGATCTACAAACCATTTCCCTCTGCCATGAGTGTCAGCTGGAGTTAAATCAGTGATAAATTATAGCATAATCTGTTTAATCACTTCATTTTAAACTATAGTCCCATGATTACAGTTGATCCACGCTGACATTTAAGAACTTGCTGAAATAAAAAGAAACATTTCAATCAAATGTATGTATTTCAATTACAAAATCATGCCAGAGTATTCTAACTTCAATTTCTCACAGTTAAAATGTCATTTTTAACAGTGTCAGTAATCTGTTTATTTATTTAGACTGTTGCTCCAACTGACATTTTTGGGATTGAGATGCTAAGATAAGCAATTGATTTTATAAGTCCAATAAACTGAAAATATTAGATTTATTTTATAAAAGACTTAGTGCTAAATATTAGAGTTGAGGACATGACTTTGATAGGCAGAATTTTATAGAAAAATACGTTTAAAGTCCACTTTCAGTACTTTTGTTGTGGTGTTATTAGTGCTTTACTTTCATTTTATGGAACTTTTTATAGTTGTGTCAAACTTTTCGGCTCTCTAACATTGTGACTGCTTGTTGAGGATAGGCTAAATAAGCATGTTTTCTGAGAACAGACTCTACATTTTTATAAATTCTGAGTTATGATCATTTTAATCATGGATGGAACTCCCACCGTCATAGACTTCAGTTTATCGTCAGCTGTGACTGCTCCTCTTACATATGACGCCCGCGTGACACAGGCGGTACCAACGTGGTCATATGTGTGTACGAGCAGGACCTCCCACAGAACTGGCTGGACCCCTGATAAACCCAGAGAATGGACCCTGATAAACCCAGAGAATGGACCCTGATAAACCCAGAGAATGGACCCTGATAAACCCAGAGAATGGACCCTGATAAACCCAGAGAATGGACCCTGATAAACCCAGAGAATGGACCCTGATAAACCCACAGAATGGACCCTGATAGACCCAGAGAATGGACCCTGATAAACCCAGAGAATGGACCCTGATAGACCCAGAGAATGGACCCTGATAAACCCAGAGAATGGACCCTGATAGACCCAGAGAATGGTCCCTGATAAACCCACAGAATGGACCCTGATAAACCCAGAGAATGGACCCTGATAGACCCAGAGAATGGACCCTGATAAACCCAGAGAATGGACCCTGATAGACCCAGAGAATGGACCCTGATAAACCCAGAGAATGGACCCTGATAAACCCAGAGAATGGACCCTGATAGACCCAGAGAATAGACCCTGATAAACAGAGAGAATGGTCCCTGATAGACCCAGAGAATGGACCCTGATAAACCCAGAGAATGGACCCTGATAAACCCAGAGAATGGTCCCTGATAGACCCAGAGAATGGACCCTGATAGACCCAGAGAATGGACCCTGATAAACCCAGAGAATGGACCCTGATAAACCCAGAGAATGGACCCTGATAAACCCACAGAATGGACCCTGATAGACCCAGAGAATGGACCCTGATAAACCCAGAGAATGGACCCTGATAGACCCAGAGAATGGACCCTGATAAACCCAGAGAATGGACCCTGATAGACCCAGAGAATGGTCCCTGATAAACCCACAGAATGGACCCTGATAAACCCAGAGAATGGACCCTGATAGACCCAGAGAATGGACCCTGATAAACCCAGAGAATGGACCCTGATAGACCCAGAGAATGGACCCTGATAAACCCAGAGAATGGACCCTGATAAACCCACAGAATGGACCCTGATAGACCCAGAGAATGGACCCTGATAAACCCAGAGAATGGACCCTGATAAACCCACAGAATGGACCCTGATAGACCCAGAGAATGGACCCTGATAAACCCAGAGAATGGACCCTGATAAACCCAGAGAATGGACCCTGATAGACCCAGAGAATAGACCCTGATAAACAGAGAGAATGGTCCCTGATAGACCCAGAGAATGGACCCTGATAAACCACAACTTGTTTCATCTTTTGCCTTTTTGTGCTGCCTTTTGCTATTTGCACCCATTTGTGTTCCTTTTTGTTAAAATTTGCCACTTTTTGCTGATTTTTGAACATTTTTTCTACTTTTTGCCAATTTGTGCAACATATTTTTGTAATTTTTCTCCTATTTTAACCCCTCTAAAGAGTTATTCATTCTTGCCCCTTTTTGTCCATTTTGCCTCCTTTAGTTCTGCTCTGAGTTTAATGTGAATGTATTTTGGTTCTGGTCTAGAAAGTTCCTGCTGGTCTTTGGTTTTTCTCCTGTCTCTTCTGTTTCTCTCCAGGCTGTGGCTCGGGGGCGTGGCTGACTGACTTTCTGGCTGAGTGCAGCGGCACACCTGATGTCACTCACCTCTCCAGAAAGACCGGTTCAGCCTCCACTACTCTGCTGGGTTCAGGAGAGTCTGGACTCTGCTCCTCCATCCTGATACTGAAAAATAACAGGAAATGTTTACATATAGATAATATGTTTATATAGTGATGATAAGTTGATGTTAGCTGTTGTTCAGTAGTTAAGCTGCTATGAAACAGTGATGATGATGATGATGATGATGATGATTGAGGAGGAATACCCTGTTTCATCAGCTGGATCATAAGTGATGCTTTGCTAAGCCCCTCCCTAGAATAGCCACTATCCAATCCAATGCAGGATTTGTCATGATCCAGGTTCTGATTTGTTATGTTTCTGAGATTCTCTAGTGTTTTCCTGTGTTTATTCTGTATAGTTCAGTTTAGTTTTTGGTCCCCCGTGTTTTCCTTGTTCTGTGATTTCCATGTTTTTAGTTTTACATTGTACTTAGGTTTTCTAGTTTGTATATTTCTGGTGTTTAGTTCTTAGGTGTTTCTTGTAGTCCTTGTGTTTCTGTGTATTTTGTGCCTTATGTTAGTTCATGCTCATGTTTAGTTACTCCTTGTATTTCATGTCTAGTTTTACTCCTCGTGTTTCATGTTTAGTAATTCTCTGCTTCATGTTAGTTTTACATTCCCTGTGTTTCATGTTTAGTTTTACTCCCTGTGTTTCTTGTGTAGTTTATTCCCTGTGCTTCTTGTTTAGTTGTTGCATGTTTTAGATTTACTCCCTGTGTTTCATGTTCAGTCTTCCTCCCTGTGTTTTAGTTTCCCTCCTTGTGTTTGGTTCTTTGTATCCTCCTGTGTTTCCTTTGTTCAGCTTCTAGTGTTTAGTTTTGTCATTCAGTCCTCGTGTGCTTCTTGTGTTAGGTTCCATGTTTCCTGTTTTACTTTGTAGTTTGCCTTCCCTTGTGTGTGATTCTAGTTTTGCATCCTGCCTCAGTTTCCCTCCACTGTGATTACCTTCACCAGTTTCACCTGTGTCTGATTGTCCACACCTGTCCTCCGTTGTTAATCACTCCCTGTGCATTTAAGCTCTGTGTCTCTCTGTGTCTGTGTCGGTTCATTGTTGATGTCTTCCCTGTTGTTACTCCTCGTGCTTCCTCGTGCTCCGAGTGGATTTTGTTTTGTTTCGTTTCATGGACTTTGATTTTGATTCCTGGTTTTTTGTTCGAGTAAGTTCTTTTGTTTCATTAAATCAGTCTTTTGTGTTATCTGCATTTGTGTCCTCCCTTTTGAGTTTTTCCTGAAACCTGACAGGATTAGTAGGAGTCTATTTTCAGACGCGTGCTCAGCTCTAATGAAATATCCATGTCCACTGTTCTTCATGTATGTCAGTCTTTTTATTTAGATCACTTCAATTTGAACACAGTCAATAATAACAATGTTCCACCTCATCCAAGCTCAGAATAATAAACATCAAATGTCCATTTCATTGAGGTTACTCAGGTTCACATGGTTCAAAAACTCCATGTTTTCATTCATGGACCTGAATGCAGTTTCCTGTCTTTATACTCACTATGAGCTAGAGCTCCATCTACTGTTCAAAGTCAGAAATACACTCAAATTATTTCAACACACTGTGGCTCCAACACTTCTCAGTGACCATGTTAGTCCTCATAAACTGATGAACTCAACTGTAACCACTGTTCATTTAAAACTATAAAATCAAACCCTCCTGGATTATTTCTATGATGATGGAGAGATGATGATGAATGAGAGACAACAGTGACGTGGTCATCATATCTATAGTTTTTATTTCATCATTTCTTACCTTCCATCTGCAGATTGTTTGAAGTTAATAAAGCCACCTTTAGACCGGTCACTCTTCATGGACACACAGCTGGGTTCAGGAGAGTCTGGGCTCTGCTCCTCCATCCTGATACTGAAAAACAACAAGATATGTTTAATTATTAATATGTGTATATAGAGATGATATGTTTATGGGTCAGTGACATATAACTCTTCATTCATTGAGGTTGCACCATCTGACACATGCAACTAATTTCAAATTAAATAGTTAAGTACTCAGACATGTTATCTTCTTATTGATGATGATGGCAGCAGAAATGAAGCTTTTCAGACGGAGGTTAAAATAAGGGTTTTTCTCTGGACGCCAGTGTGAGAAACACTGAGCTGTAAACCATGTAGGGGAGAGTGGGGTGAGTTGTGCCAGTTTTTACTCAAAGTGACTTTAAAGTGAGGCCATGACAGTAATGCCTCCAACTTAAGTATGTACATATATTTCAGGATGTGGTGCATCTCTGGGAACAATAACTTTGGATCTGAAATAAACTGTTTAAGAAATATAGCTTTCAGAAAAAAGGTGGTCTCGTGGCACAAGTTGCCCCCAGTGCGGGTTAAGTTGTGCCTTTGGGGAGAATACGTTGGGGTAAATTGTGCCAGTGATTACTGAAGATTATTGAAGTAAAACAGAACATTTTAATGTCATAAACTATAATGCTGTGTAAAAGCAAGACAAATTCAATACAAAATTACTCATTTAGGGTTTATTTAGGTATATCACCCTATTTAACTGATGGCATAAGTCATATTTTCTAGTTTTTGAGAAAACACACAAAAAAACTTAAATACACAATATTGATATTTGTGAATCATTTCAGGCAAAAAAGCTTTGGCAATAGATTCCTGTTGACATACAGTCTGTCCGTTATGCAACATATATGAATAAAGTCATTTAGGCCAATTCTGAACATCTCATTGTGACTTAGTACATTTAAAAACTGAATTAACTGCTCTTTAATAACAGTGTGAACTCAAAACTGAAATCAGTGTTAGCTAAATTAAACAAATGGCAGGTAAATCAAACACTGATGAGGCCCATCTCCTCACTCCTCCAGCTGTTTTTGGCCCTTCTTTGTTGGGTACTAGGTGTGTAGGTCTTGGTGTGTGGTTGTGTGGATTTGTTAGGGTAGGTGTGTCGGTGTGTGTCTGGGTGTGAGGGTCTGGGTGAGAGGGTGTGTGGGTTAGGGTCTAGGTCTGGGATTTATGTGTCTGGGTGTGTTGGTCTGCATGTGTGGGTCTGGATTTGTGGGTATTTGGGTCTGGTTGTGTGGGTGTCGGGGTTTGGGTGTGTCTGTGGGTCTGGGTTTATGGGTGTGCCACGGGCACAACTTAACCCAGACTCTTTGGCACAAATCACCCCAGTCTCACTATTTTGAAAAACTAGCATGATCCAGCAGTTTAGAGCTAACATCATGCTAACTGTATAGACTCACTGTGTAGCCTACTAAAGCACTAAAACATGTGAAATGTTTTCAAACTTGTCTATAATTGTTCACACACAACAATCAAAAAACCTTGATCATAGAAATTTTACTTTGAAAGGCAAAAATCAGTTTTTTGAGCTGAAATGTGCTTACCTCTCATGCCATGTGTCTGTCTTTTATGCAGGATGAGTAAAATGGATGGCTCTTCAAAAATATGTGGTCACATGACCAATTTCTTCTCTGGTTTTCTATAAACAATGGGTGGCACTACTTCCCCTCTGGCACAAATCCCCCCACTCTACCCTAATGCTACTACGTGGGTATCAGAGAGATGGTGTAGAGCCATGAAGAAAGGCTTCTTTAATGTGTAATCTTTGGTAAACGTCGAGGAATTAAAGGAAAGCGCAAAAAGGAGAGTGGATGTTCAGTACAATACAGGTAAATTTTCTAAAGTCAGATTTAGTAGCCAACAAACATAATAAATAAACAGAGTTTTGGAAAAAGAGATAACTCTTTTGTCATTTTCAACAAACTCTTGTGCACACTTTTACATGATTCAGATAGAAATCATGTAGAATAAAATGATCGAACAGAAACCATGTTTTTGCTGAAGTATAGGCTGGATGATTATGATCTCTTCAAGTCTTTCTAGATAAAAAACACGACCTTATCCACTCTCTAAAATGTTGGCAATCATGAACCTCTCTCAGGATTTGGTTTCTACTTTATCTTGGATCTTATACATAGAAAATATTATGAGGCGTTTAGACTAAGACTTTAGTCTGGTCTCCTGGTTCACATGTTGGCATATAAAGACCACCAGAAGGCCTATGCAGCCGCCCTCAAAGAAGCCCGGTCCAACTACTACTCCAACATCATCAGCAAGAGTCCTGGAAACTCCAAACAGCTTTTCTCCACTATAAACCATCCCCTCAACCCTCACGAATAAACCCACTCAGATTCCACAGCAGAACAGTGCAACAGGTTCCTCACATCCTTCAAGGATAAGATCAATTCCATCCGGTCTCAGCTCTCCAGCTCTCCTGTCCCATTTCTGCCTTCTGCTGACACTCAACCTGCCTCCTTCAGCACCTTTTCCACCGTTACACAGAGTGAAGTTGAAGGCTTCATTAAAAAGATGAAGCCTTCCACCTGCTCCCTGGATCCCTTCCCTACAGCACTCATCAAATCAAACCTGTCTGCCATAAGCCCCTTTATTACACATATAATAAACCATTCGTTACAGTCTGGCCATGTCCCCTCTTCACTCAAAACTGCAGTCATCAAACCCCTTCTAAAAAAACCCAACCTCGACCCTGGGATCCTCTCCAACTACCGGCCCATCTCACATCTTCCGTTCTTGTCCAAAGTGCTGGAAAAAGTTGTAGCCACTCAATTACAAGACCATCTGAAACTCCACTCACTGTATGAGAAATTTCAATCTGGTTTCTGCACTGCCCACAGCACAGAGACTGCATTGGTGAGTCATCAACGACCTTCTCGTGTCTGCTGACTCTGGTTCCCCCTCACTGCTCATCCTCCTTGACCTTACTGCGGCATTTGACACTGTTGACCACCACATCCTCCTAAACCGCCTCCACTCAGACAGTGGTCTCTGCCATAATACTCTTACCTGGTTCACCTCATATCTCACCAACAGAACTGAGTACGTCAGCCTGGGATGTGCCAGGTCCAAAACTGCCTCCGTCATCTGTGGTGTCCCTCAAGGCTCTGTCCTAGGACCCCTACTATTCATCCTCTACATGCTGCCACTGGGTCGTGTCATCAGCCGGCATGGAATATCATTCCATTGCTATGCTGATGACACTCAGCTATACCTGAGGACTGACCCTAACCCCTCCTCTACTCCAGCCTCTCCATCACCACCTACATCCTCCTCACCCCCTCTCCCCTCCCTCTCCAACTGCCTGGAGGAAATAAAGGCGTGGATGACTTGAAACTTCCTCCAGCTGAACAGCTCAAAAACTGAAGCCATTCTCATCGGCACCCCCCATCAGGTCCAATCTTCCTCCATAACCACCATCTCCTTATCCCCCTCTCAAACACAGTAACCAACCTCAGTGTAAAGCTCGACCCACATCTCACTTTTGGAAATCACATCAAATATCTGTACAAAACCTGCTTCCTCCATCTTAAGAACATTTCCAGGCTCTGCCCTTCCCTGACTTTTGCTGATGCTGAGAAACTCATTCATGCCTTTGTTTCCTCCAGGCTTGACTACTCTGCAATAGCCTGCTCATTGGAATACCCCAAAAAAACCTTCAAAAAATTCAATTCATCCAGAACAGTGCTGCCCGCATTCTCATGAAAATCCACAAACATGAACACATCACCCCCATTCTTCAGAACCTCCACTGGCTCCCAATAACCTCCAGAATCCACTATCAGATTGCTCTCCTCACCCACCTCTGCATCCATGGCAACGCCCCAGTCTACCTCAAAGACCTCCTCACCCCGCACACATCCTCTCGACACCTCCGGTCCCACGGCTCCAATCCTCAGGCTCTGGACTCTTTCAAAAAAGGTCTTAAGACTTTTCTGTTCACACAGGCCTTTCCAAACTGCTTTTAATGCTGTTTTTACTCTTTCTGATCTTATTGATTTGGTGTTTTTATGTCCTTTTGATTTTTAGCGTACTCTGTAGCACTTTGAGATTTTCCTTAATGAAAAGTGCATTATAAATAAAATGTGTTATTATTATTATTATTGTCTGACCTATTCGACTCCAATAATGTGGAAACAGATCACTTGAGAATGTTAATTTAGCCACTTCATTTTTAGTGAAAACAACAGTGTAAAACACACCACAATATAGAAATAAATCTTTTAAAGTTCAAAGATTTCTGGGGGAGGACGCCCCACACAAGTCTGAATAAAATCCTTCATGCCTGGCTGGTACCTGTGGGTGTGGTTTACTTTTTAGTAGTTTTTAGTTCATGGAAGGATAAAAATAAATAAAGGTGCTGAGTGAAGGACAGCTGTAAAGAAAAGATGAGGAAAGGACGGTAAAACCCCTCACAGCTGAAGAAGAAGATTCTAGAGAAGAGGAGAGCTGATGAAGAGGAGGGAGAGAAACAACAGACGTCAGGAAAAAAGGGAAGGACATGTGTGATGAGGAGAATTATTAAGAAAAGGCTGAGGATGCATTCAGATTTGAGGAATCATGAAACATGAAGTGAAAGAAAATGTAAAAAACAGGAGAATTGGGAGGTAGAGAAGAGGAAGTGAAAGAGAGGCAGTTACAGAAAAGATAGCAGAGAGTTGATGAGACTAAGATACATGTAAAACTTGATCTTTAATGGTAATATCATGGTCATAAATCTAAAAGCTCATTGTTTTTCTATTTTCCTCTTTCAGTGGAGCAAACTTCCATCCAGGAGTAAAAGAGTGGAGCAGAGAGAGAAAGGGAGAGAATGAAAGAAGATTAGAGGAGGAAGAGAGAGCAGAAAACAGAGAGAGTCAGAAAGGAACAGATCACATAGTACCTATAGATGAGGACAGTTTTTAGATTCTGTTATTCTATTTACCTTTGGAAAAAAAACAAACATACATAATTAGGTTACAGGTACAGACTCAACACTTTAAAATCATAAACACTGTTTCTAAGAGGAACTTTAAGTTCTCCTAAATAAAACATGTGCATTCAATGAATACAAATGGCTTCAAATCAGTTAAAAGTGTCTGTAAAGCAGGAAAAATCTCTCGGGGAGAATGCCCCTGGACCCTCTTGGGCTAAGCCCCTAATGTTGGCAAGGTCTAGCTCCGCCCCTGAGGAAAACTAACGTCAGACTCTAAATCCATACCTGGTCTTCCTCTGTCCCCCAGAGCTCTGTCAGACCGAGCTACCGTCCCACACACATGAAGAAGTGCTGTCGCTGATCTGGATTAGTCTGGTTTCCATTAGAACTTTTCTGAGTAGACCTGATGACTGCTCACTCACTTTGAGATGTTTCTGCATTAAAACAGAAGTAACTTCAGAGTGGGAAGTGCTGTGCACATCTGATGCTGCATTCATGGGTAGTCAGATATTAGAGATTTACTCCTAGAAATGTCCGATGTGTCCCAACTTCTCTTTGAATTCAAAGCTGTCAGCTGGGGAGGTAAGGTGTTTTTTAATTTCCTCCTCTGTGGATCTATCCATGAGCATCTGGACAGTACAGGGACTACAGTCCTCAATGGACTCGGGACCAGGATCCAGTCATGAGTCTGGATCTGTTTGGAGCATCTCTCTCTCCAGCTGTCCTATCACAATGTCACATGATCAAATCCTTTCCTTCATCCGACAAACAGTCCTGAACCTTGATGCCAAACACCTCTGATAAACGTTTTATAACATCTTTCCAGAATTTCTGAATTGTTGTACATTCCCATAAACAGTGAAGAAGGGTACCTTTCTCATCAAAACATGTATTACAGTATCTGGAATGTTAGCAGACACGTGATGAAGTTTGACCGGAGTTAAGTATGTCCTCATCAACCATTTATATTGCAGTAATATGAACCTTGTATTTATCGTCTGCTTTTGGGCCTTTAAACATGCTTCTCTCCATGTTTCCTCATTAATGTCTTCTTGGATATCAACTTTCCATGCATTCAATCTATCCATGGCCGAATGTTCAGTGTTAGACATCCATAAATTATAATACTTAGAGAGGTAATATTTAAAGAAATGTTTTTGATGAATTTGGTATTTCTCACTTAATTGCTCAAAAGTAAGCAAAATTCCATCCTGATGAAGATCTTTTATTTTCTGAATGCCTTTTATACTCCAAGACTTTAATCCTCCATCTTTTTTCCCTGGTGTAAACGGCTCATTACCCCAAATAGAAGTGAACTGAGACAATTCTGGCACACCACCAACATGTTTATGTGCTTCATGCCAAACTGAAATGGTATTTTTCAGAAGAGGATTTTTTGTCCATCTTTTTAATGTCTTAATATCTGAGGAGTATAGATAAACTTTTAAAGCCAAGTCTGGGATGGAGGTTTGCTCAATCCCGACCCAGGCTGGAGGTGAGGTTAAACAAAAATAGTGTGATGCTGATGTCAACTGTGCAGCCATGTAATACCATCTTAGATTAGGAAGTTGAAGTCCCCCCCTTTCACAAGGCAAATATAATCATTTTAGATGAAGTCAAGCGTTCCTGCTATTCCAAATGAACTGGCTAAATAATTGATTGAGTTTGTTGTAAAAGAGGTTTGGTAATGGTAAAGGAAGAGTTTGGAATTAATACAAAATTTAGGTAGAGTTATCATTTTTATGATATTTATTCGTCCTATCATTGATATAGGTAGACTAGACCACCGATTCAATGCTTCAGAGACTTCTTCCACCAGGGGGGATCCTATAGATTTTTAATCAGTTCTGACATGAACTGATTTTTTTCCAGCTCCTCTAATTATTGTTGTGAAGATGAGGAATTTCAACAAAGAATCAACAAGAAAAGCGCAGACCTCCGCCATTAGCCCTATCTCCCAATAGTACAGAATCCTTTAAAAAATTCCTGGATCCAGATGGTCATCCGGATCACTCCTAAAATCTAATCACTTCTTCCTTGTGCCATTTCTGACAATTCCTGAAAATTTCATCATAATCCGTTTGCAACTTTTTAAGTTATGCTGCTAACAAACAAACTAATGAATGAACGAACAAACCCACCCGATCACATAACCTCCTTGGTGGAGATAATAAATCAAAACTTCATGACTGTCAAGCTCTACTCGTATACCTACTCTGTTAAATGCAGTTTCTCCACTATAATAATAATTATTATTAATATTTTATAACATAGCTGTGATTCATTTTCAGACAGATGAGATTTAACCTCTCCTGTGTATTATTATTTTTTTTTTCTTGCAGGCACACCCCAGCTGATGCTGACAGCGGCCCCAGTGTACCCGTGGCCCCTCAGCAGGCTTACAGCTATGGCTCCCAGGCGCCTGCAGGATCCAGTCAGACAGCACCTCAGCCAGGATTTGGCTACAGCATGTAAAGACCCCCCCAACCTGACCTGTACCCCCTCTTTTCTCTGCACACCAGGCTGGAGCCACCATCCATCCACCTCCCACAGTCCTTCACCAGACCTTGAAAATTATTATTGTCTCTCTGCCCCCTACTGGCAGCACAGGATATTGTACAAAACACTTTTCTTTTTTTATTTTGTTTTTTCTCTGTTTTCATGAAGGACTTAGTTTATTTCTGTTGTCAAAGAAAAAGCATCACAAAGATGAATTTTCTCACATTCTGTATTGACTAGATTCATTTTTCTTGTCTATTTTATTTAATTGGGAAATGGTTTCTGTACATTGGGGGGGCTTTTTGTGGGAAGAGCTAGTCCTCTTCCTGGTTTAAAATAAAAACAAGGTCTGTTGTGAAGCATCTGATTTGCCCTCTGTAGTGAGAAGAATAAATGTAGAACCTTTGTTTTCCTTTTTGACGTGTGTGAGCAGCTTCTTCTGTCCCACTGTAAACTGCATTTCATCATTGTATATTCAGACAGAATAAAATGCTGATATGTTTCTCTATATTTCAACACCAGACTGCCGCTTCTATGACCACCCTCCTGAAACACTACGGGCTCTATTTTCAAGGCACAGCGCAGGGTGGCGCAGGGTGGAGGAGCGTGGTGCACCCTGCGCAGTGGTAATTCCATCCGGTGCACCACCGTGCGCAGCCAATTTGGTAGACCAGGCTGCACCGAGATGGGTGTGGCGGCGCACCAGGGGGAGGTGTCGACAGATTCAGCTTGGCACAGTGACAATTTCGCGCCAAAACATTGCGCGGAAGGTGCACTGAAAGCCCGCCAACTCCAGCCTGGTCTATTCTCGGCGCAGGTGAAGCGCACCCGGTGTAGTGGTCATTTGGCTGACAGACGTGCAGTGTGCACACCTCAAAAAAACCTCAAAGGCAGGTTTCCAGAGTGTCAGGCACATTTCAATGCAATAAACAATCACAGCAACCACTATTTAATGTAACCATCTGAATCAGCATATACATTTGTATCTATATAAATTGTCCCGTCACATCTGATGTCAGATCAAAGATGTTTGTCACGCGTAATTGAAACTCAACCTGATGGCAGCTGGGAGTGATAAAAACTAGCAAATTCACATCTCTCAGCCAACCACAAACAGCCACGGCATCCGATACGGAGTATATATTCAGCTTCTGTCATCTCATGAAATTCAAAAGAAAAGAAAAAAGAGAGAGACGCTCGCTGAAAAAATATAAGTCAGTCAGTGTCTTAAGGATTTACCTGTGATTGCCCATATTTCTCTGTTTTAATCTTTATTCTTAACATGATCTAAAAAGATGGAGTACATTATTGCAAGGAGGATGAGGAGGAGATACCGGGAGAGAATATATCACCAAAGGTTCTCCTATTTGGTGATGACAGAGCAGGACTGCAGGTGGATCACAAGCATGATGCCTGGATTAGCCTGCTGCTGGGTTTAATGTAATTGTCACTTGATTTTGTACTCCTATTCATGACACAGGAACAGATTACATCTGTTCCGCGAGGTGGTCCACATGGTGATGCGCATTGTGGCCTCTGCTGCGCAGCCCGGTGGCCCCTGCGCTCTCCCAGTTGCTGTAAAGGTGACAGCGGCTCTGACCTTCTTCGACACCGGGTCTTACCAGCGCACTGTGCCCACGGTGTGCCTTCTTTGCTCTGACAGCTTTTTTTTTGGCCCTTCTCCTTACATCATTGAACCGTTTTTTTTACATTGGGCAGCGGCTCTCAGAATATCTGGGCAAACTTGATTGACAATATTAGTAACTTCCTCCCAGGCAGTTTTTGCATCATCGGCCCGTGGAGGTCTGTTAGCATTTCTATATATTCTGGTACTGCGAGCTTGGACCTCCTGGACCAGCACATCAATTTCCTCCTGGGAGAAGTTTGGCCGCCTGGAGCTGCTGCTGCTGTCTTCGTCCATGGTGGTGGCGAGGTGAAATTAGCACTGCGCCTTGCCCGCAGTGCATTTGATTGGTGAAGATTACACTCGGCTGTGTTAAACCCACTCACACCTTCTCTCCTCCCTCTTTGCCACTTGCGCTGGTGGGAGGGACGGAGACGTGGGTGCGCCACGCTGCGCCGGACTGCACCATGTACGACAATTGCAAAATGCCCTGGACACACCCCGTTGTGCACTCAAGATATTTGATTGTGCATTCTCAGGATTATAATGAATAAAACAGCAGTTTTGTTTTCTACTTAAAAAAATAAAGGCTTTCTGTTTGTCACTAACAGTTTCATTTGTCTTTCTTTATGCTTGTGTGCAGAAGAGAAACTGTAAAGGAAGCAGGCTTCACATACGGCCACAAAAAAGGGAAGTGATGGGATAGTCTCCAAAAGAAGAACAAAAAAAATCCCTACTGTTTTTCACCAGTGAACTAAAATGTCTCACATTTCTCAAAAATATCTTCCCAGCCAATAGGAGTGGTTCTGCTGCTTATAGATGCAGAAAAGCAACTTTGTGCCTTTGAAATAAAGAGCGTCAGTTATCAGCTGTTAAAAACGTAAATATCACATTGACATAAGTGTTCAGACCTTTTGCTCAGTTTATACGGCCTCAAGTCTTTCTGAACATGATGCAATAAGCTTTGGAATTTAGGATTTTTGCCGTTCTCCTTTGCAGATCCTCTCAAGCTCAGTCAGGTTGGATGGGGACTATCAGTGTATCGACATTTTCAGGTCTCTCCAGAGATACTTGACTGGGTTCAAGTCAGGCCTTTGACTGGGCCACTCTGTGACATTCAGAGTGTCTTGGCTGTGTGTCATCGTCATGTTAGAACAGGTTCTCATTGATGATTTCTCTCTACTTTCCTCCATTCAGCTTTCCCTGCTGCTGAATAAACCCCACAGCATGATGCTGCCACCTCCATGCTTCACTGTTGGGATGGTTTTGGGCAGGTGAAGCACAGAGCCCAGTGTCCTCCAGCCTGAACAGCTCAATCTTCATCATGATTTAATTTTATCCAACATTTCCATGTCTCTGCATTATTTAACTTGAAGTTTGGTAACTCAACAGGTCAGGCCCTTAACTTTCTTTTATTTCTGAATTTATTTCTGTTGTGTGAATTTTCCCCGGTGGAAACTTTATTTACTTATTATTAGAGCTACTTATGAATGCTTACAGTCTCTGTTTATGCAAAGTTCACCAAAAAAACAGGATTTCCTGGATTTGGGTAATGATCAGTAAAAACGACCACCTGTACAGCCTTTTTTCCACAGAAACCTCTATTAAAACATTACAGACCGACATATTTCTGCAGTCATGTCACCCATGAAAACTTCAAGAATGCAGGCTCAAGGATTTGGGCCATAATGGGATGAGACCACTTCAGTGAATTAAGCAGCTCATCATAGAAACACCAGCACCCTCTGATGGTTGAAAAATACATAAACAGATTGGTATATAGTAACATTGTGCTGACACGGTCACTAACAACATTGAATTAGGCCATCCTTTAACTCCTAAATGATCTAGTTTAATTTTTCTTTGGCAGAATGATAACAGAAGATGAAACAACATGGTTTTAATCACTGAATATGCTTTTGTTGAACTGCACTGAAATCCAGAAAAATAATGAATATTTGTTTTATGACAAAGCCACATCTCTCTGTATTTCATCATCCTTTTAACGTCTGCAGTTCTTTATCTGCTGTTAAACAGAGTAAATCAAAACTGTCACTCACTCTGTGGTTTTCTGGAGCATCAAAATACATTTCATTTGTTTACCAGAAGATTAGGGAGACATTTTCACAACACAGGAAACAACGAAGCATTGTTGAATCATTTAATTAAGAGGAAAACTTCTTTGTATTCTTCCTTGTTGTTACTGGAACATTTTAAGCAGGTCAGAGCTGTAAGACCTGTAAACAAGGAAAACAATCACCTTCTTTGGAATACACTAAACTCCGATTTTCTTCTTTCTAGACTTTCTTTTCATTGCCTTAATGAACATCTGAGAAAGTATTCACAGGGCTCCTCCTCACTAGGAAGTGTAGAAGAATCATCCCCTTAAGATAAAAAGAGACACACTTCCTGAGCTCTCTGCTCTGAGAGCTCACTGGGACACACAGATCGGTGATATTTGTGACATTTTGTAAACTTTAAATGTAATCCTTAAAAAACTTTGGGTCAACGAACATTTAAGCAGAACTAATGCTCTCGTTGTCCTTCTGTCAATGAGAGAACAGCCCAAAATTCTAACACCAGATAGTGGACCCTGATAGACCCAGAGTAGAGAACCCTGAAAAACTCAGAGAACAAACCCTGATAAACCCAAGGAATGGACCCTGATAAACCCAGAGAATGGACCCTGATAGACCCAGAGAATGGACCCCTGATAGACCCAGAGTAGAGAACCCTGAAAAACTCAGAGAACAAACCCTGATAAACCCAGAGAACGGACCCTGATAAACCCAAGGAATGGACACCTGATAAATCCAGAGACCGAACCCTGATAAATTCAGCGAATGTACCCTGATAAGCCCAGAGAATGGACCCTGATAAACCCAGAGAATGGACCCTGATAAACCCAGAGAACAAACCCTGATAAACTCAGAGACCAGAACCCTGATAAACCCAGAGAAAGGACCCTGATAAATCCAGAGAATGGACCCTGATAAACCCAGAGAATGGACCCTGATAAACCCAGAGAATGGACCCCTGATAAACCCAGAGACCAGAACCCTGATAAACCCAGAGAACGGACCCTGATAAAACCAGAGAACAGAACCCTGATGAACCCACAGAATGGACCCTGATAAATCCAGAGAATGGACCCTGATAAACCCAGAGAACAGAACCCTGATAAACCCACATAATGGACCCTGATAAACCCAGAGAATGGACCCTGATAAACTCAGGGACCAGAACCCTGATAAACCCAGAGCATGGACCCCTGATAAACCCAGAGACCAGAACCCTGATAAACCCAGAGAATGGACCCCTGATAAATCCAGAGAAAGGACCCTGATAAACCCAGAGAATGGACCCCTGATAAATCCAGAGAATGGACCCTGATAAACCCAGAGAACAGAACCCTGATAAACCCAGAGAACGGACCCTGATAAACCCAAGGAATGGACACCTGATAAATCCAGAGACCGAACCCTGATAAATTCAGCGAATGTACCCTGATAAGCCCAGAGAATGGACCCTGATAAACCCAGAGAATGGACCCTGATAAACCCAGAGAACAAACCCTGATAAACTCAGAGACCAGAACCCTGATAAACCCAGAGAATGGACCCCTGATAAATCCAGAGAAAGGACCCTGATAAACCCAGAGAATGGACCCCTGATAAATCCAGAGAATGGACCCTGATAAACCCAGAGAACAGAACCCTGATAAACCCAGAGAATGGACCCTGATAAACCCAGAGAATGGACCCTGATAAACCCAGAGAATGGACCCTGATAAACCCAGAGAATGGACCCTGATAAACCCAGAGAATGGACCCTTATAAACCCAGAGAATGGACCCTGATAAACCCAGAGAACAAACCCTGATAAACTCAGAGACCAGAACCCTGATAAACCCAGAGAATGGACCCTGATAAACCCAGAGAAAGGACCCTGATAAATCCAGAGAATGGACCCTGATAAACCCAGAGAATGGACCCCTGATAAACCCAGAGACCAGAACCCTGATAAACCCAGAGAACGGACCCTGATAAAACCAGAGAACAGAACCCTGATGAACCCACAGAATGGACCCTGATAAATCCAGAGAATGGACCCTGATAAACCCAGAGAACAGAACCCTGATAAACCCACATAATGGACCCTGATAAACCCAGAGAATGGACCCTGATAAACTCAGGGACCAGAACCCTGATAAACCCAGAGCATGGACCCCTGATAAACCCAGAGACCAGAACCCTGATAAACCCAGAGAATGGACCCCTGATAAATCCAGAGAAAGGACCCTGATAAACCCAGAGAATGGACCCTGATAAACACAGAGAATGGACCCTGATAAATCCAGAGAATGTCTCCTGATAAACCCAGAGAATGGACCCTGATAAACCCAGAAAATGGACCCTGGTAAACCCAGAGAATGGACCCCTGATAAACCCAGAGATTGGACCCTGATAAATCCAGAGAATGTCTCCTGATAAACCCAGAGAATGGACCCTGATAAACCCAGAAAATGGACCCTGGTAAACCCAGAGAATGGACCCCTGATAAACCCAGAGATTGGACCCTGATAAACCCAGAGAATGGACCCCTGATAAACCCAGAGAATGGACCCCTGATAAATCCAGAGAATGGACCCCTGATAGACCCAGATAATGGACCCCTGATAAACCCAGAGATTGGACCCCTGATAGACCCAGATAATGGACCCCTGATAAACCCGGAAGATGGACCCTGATAAATCCAGAGACTGAACCCTGATAAATCCAGAGAATGGACCCTGATAAACCCAGAGAATGGACCTCTGATAAAATCAAGAGACTGAACCCTGAGAAATCTGGAGAATGGACCCTGATAAGCCCAGAGAATGGACCCTGATAAACCCAGAAAATGGACCCTGGTAAACCCAGAGAATGGACCCCTGATAGACCCAGAGAATGGACCCCTGTTAAACCCAGAGAATGGACCCCTGATAAATCCAGAGACTGAACCCTGATAAATCCAGAGAATGGACCCTGATAGACCCAGAGAATGGACCCCTGATAGACCCAGAGAATGGACCCTGATAAACCCAGAGATATACTGTTTTTTTACAGCATAATAAGACAGTTTGCTGGAAACAAAGAATTAAAAAAATGTCAGTGGTAAAAGTACTGGTGATTTAATGGACTATATTAATATTAGGAGGAAAATAAATGAATATGAATAAATAAGCCTGGACTGTTTGAGGTATTTATCCATGTAGGGGAGATTGGGTTGATTTGTGCCAGAGGGGAAGTAGTGCCACCCATTGTTTATAGAAAACCAGAGAAGAAATTGGTCATGTGACCACATATTTTTGAAGAGCCATCCATTTTACTCATCCTGCATAAAAGACAGACACATGGCATGAGAGGTAAGCACATTTCAGCTCAAAAAACTGTTTTTTGCCTTTCAAAGTAAAATTTCTAAGATCAAGGTTTTTTGATTGTTGTGTGTGAACAATTATAGACAAGTTTGAAAACATTTCACATGTTTTAGTGCTTTAGTAGGCTACACAGTGAGTCTATACAGTTAGCATGATGTTAACTCTAAACTGCTGGATCATGCTAGTTTTTCAAAATAGTGGGGCTGGGGTGATTTGTGCCAAAGAGTCTGGGTTAAGTTGTGCCTGTGGCACACCCATGAACCCAGACCCACAGACACACCCAAACCCTGACACCCACACAACCAGACCCAAATACCCACAAACCCAGACCCACACATGCAGACCAACACACCCAGAGACACAAATCCCAGACCAGCAGGCCTAGACCCTATCCCACACACCCTCTCACCCAGACCCACACACACCGACACACCTACCCTAACAAATCCACACAACCACACACCAAGACCTACACACAGAGAACCCAGTAAAGAAGGGCCAAGAACAGCTGGAGGAGTGAGGAGATGGGCCTCATCAGTGTTTGATTTACCTGCCATTTGTTTAATTTAGCTAACACTGATTTTAGTTTTGGGTTTGCACTGTTATTAAAGAGCAGTTTATTCAGTGTTTAAGTGGCCTAAGTTACAATGAGATGTTCATACATCGGCCTATATCACTTTATTGAATGATTCACAAATATCATATATTGTGTATTTAAGTTTTTGTGTTCTCCCAAAAACTAGAAAATGGGTCTTATGCCATTAGTTTAATAGGGTAATGATATCTAAATAAAACTTAATTGAGTAATTTTGTATTGAATTTGTCTTGCTTTTATACAGCGTTACAGTTTATGACATTAAAATGTTCTGTTTTACTTCAATAATCTTCAATAATCACTGGCACAATTTACCCCAACGTATTCTCCCCAAAGGCACAACTTACCCTGCACTGGGGACAAGTTGTGCCACGAGACCACCTTTTTTCTGAAAGCTATATTTCTTAAACAGTTTATTTCAGATACAAAGTTATTGTTCCCAGAGATGCACCACATCCTGAAATATATGTACTTACTTAAGTTGCAGGCATTACTGTCATGGCCTCACTTTTAAGTCACTTTGAGTAAAAACTGGCACAACTCACCCCACTCTCCCCTACACAGAATTAACATTTTCTCTCTCATCATTTATCTATTTATTAAACTCAATAATAAATAAACCTTTCCACCAAACAATACAATCATGGATTGAAAATGTCATTCCTGCTGTGTACATAGATTATTCTGCTGGCCTCCATGGGCCCCCTGTTAGATAAAGAGGTTTTTTCCTGGTATTGATGGTCTGATCAAAGAATGCTAGTTTTAGTGTCTGAGTCAGTGTGAATGGAGTCTAGCTCTCTCTCTGGATCACTTAGGGGCTCAAAAACGCCCAGGCATGGTACGGATGGTGCGGCCAAACTGGTGATGGAAATGCAAATCAGCACAGCTTGGTTTGGCTTGGCGCAGCCAAAAGCCATTGTGGAAAAACTCCATTAGTGAGAGTGACTGCGCCCCAAATCCTCTGTCTCAGCTTGAACTAATCTTTAGGAAAACTAAAGTCAGACTTTAAATCCATACCTGGTCTTCCTCTGTCCCCCAGAGCTCCGTCAGACCGAGCTACCGTCCCACACACATGAAGAAGTGTTGTTGTTGATCCGGATTAGTCTGGTTTCTGTTAGACCTGAACTTTTCTGAGTAGACCTGATGACTGCTCACTCACTTTGAGACGTTTCTACATGAAAATGAAAGTTAACTTCAGAGTGGGGGAGGACTGCACTCATCTGGTGCTGCATTCACTGGTAGTCGGGCATTAGAGAGTCACTGTCCCAACATTTCTTTGAATTCAAAGCTGTCACCTGGTAAGATTAGAGTCTTTTTTTTTCTCCTCGGTAGATCAATCCTTGAGCATCCAGACAGTACAGAGACTACAGTCCTCAATGGACTCAGGAGGACAAGGATCCAGTCACGGGTCTGGATCTGTTTGGAGCATCTCTCTCTCTTTAGCTGTCTTATCACAATGTCACATGATCAAATTATCACCTTCATCAGACAAACAGTCCTGATGAAAGTTAGTTAATTTATTAATTATTAGTTGTAGAGCATTTATCAGGACCTATTATCTGGTTCACTCTCTTTTCCCCAGAAATCTGTCCTGTCCTGAGCCTTCAGCAGGTCTTCCTTTTTCTAATAAAATCCTGAGTGAGTTTATGAGTTGGTATTTAAAGGTCTATATGTGGAGTGAGTTCATGAAAAAGATGTAAAATGTATAGTTTCAAAACTCCTCTCTGTCCTTCTTTCAGGATGTTCATGCTTTCCAAATCAAACTAAACTTTATTTCTGCCTACTGCTGATATTTCTCTGTCTGAAGACAGTCTATACCAGTGGTTCTCAATCTTTTAGCCATATTGTCTTAAAATACTTTAGCAAGAGCCACAATCCAAAGCCAGAGATGTAGGAAGATCCACAGATTAGCTGATCCACTGTAATTAAATGGGATGCAATAGCCCACATAAAAATTATATATATATATATATATATATATATAGGGTATACAGTGCCTAACAAATGTATTAGACCACCTGTCATATCTGTCTCAGAGACCATCCAGCATCATGAAGTGCTTTAATGCGGACTCTTTCATTTTCAGTCAGCTCTCCACGTTTTACCATTTTGAACAGGAATGAGGAATTTCAAACTGAATTCACCCAAATTTGAGCCGCCTCACTGGGCTTCTCTGAGAAGTCAGAAATGAATCAAGCATAACATTCAACCACTAAAACCCATTTTTCTGTTCAAGAATGCAAGTAAATAACTATAATTTGACATATTAATCAAGAAATATTAATGTGCTTTACTGTTTTTTCAGTTTTTTGGAAATCAGTGAATTTGAAAATGCATGGATAACAATAATAATTCTATTTTAGCATTAAAAAAATCATGTGGGTTACAGAGCTTCTACATATTGGTGTATTAACCATTGCAGAAACATAAAAAATGATTTTGGTAATTACCAATGCTGTTAATTTAGGGCAGCTGTGGCATAAACCTTACTTTGGTTAGGGTTAGGCTGGTCTCATACATTTGTTAAGCACTATATATGTAATTTTAGAGGAATGGATATGTTACTGAAAATGAGCACATATATTTTGTTTATGTAAGTTAAACCTGGTCTAATGACGTGTTACTGAGACACTTTTCAAAGAGCTGATGAATTATGGTTGGTTATTTGGATATTTATATCTCACATTGGGACATTTACTGTAGTTATGTGGCTTTATTAACATTTATTTATTTATTTTATTTTTAAATTGTTTATTGTCTTTCTTTTTGCATTTGTCATTGTATTTTAGTGTCCTGTGTGAAGCACTTTGAATCGCCTTGTTGCTTGAAACGTGCTACACAAAAAAACTTGCCTTGCCTAAAATAGATGTTATATATTTTTTTCCATTCATTATTTTTGTTTTTACCTAAAGGGGGAGGGGCCTCATATTGGTCTTTGCCCTGGGCCTCAAAATGACTAAAAGCGGCCCTGCCTCACACCTGCAGCTCTCTCAGACACATTGTTCAACCCCGCCTCATTCTGTAGCTTTGGTTTCCTGTTTCTGCTCTTTTGACAGTTTTTATTATCAGTATCATTAAAGATCAATAAAACAGCCATGTTTGGACACGTTTTAGTAGATATTACATCATCTCAACATGTGATCCGTGTGTGTGAGGGTCACTGATAACAGACGACGCCTATCGCAATGATTATCATGAAATATGAGTGTGTGAGAGCACGGACAGGAAGTGACTGAAGAAACTTGTTAAAACAAGAAGGAGCTTCAGTTTGAAGACAAGACAGCACTGAAGAGACACAGCACCAGCAGACCTCCTCTACTCTCTCTTATGCACATTCCTCCGTCGCCCGCACCTGACGATAATAATACACGGATCAAAAGGAAATAAAAGTTTTTATTTAGACTCGGCGATAAAGAGCAACAAGCGACTGGAGAGCCATGAGCTGACTATCTCTGCTCTGTACATTAAATAGAAAGTAACGTAATGGTGTGGTGCATTCCTTCTTTAATTGTCATCACTGATTTTACTGTAACCAGGGGCGGAGCTAGGAGTCGCCAACATCAGGGGCTTAGCCCAAGACTAGGGGAGTCTGGGGACATTCTCCTGCTGAGATTTTTCCTGCTCTACAGACGCTATTTTCATTCATTTACTCCATTTGTATTCATGAATGCACATTTTTTATTTGGGAGAACTTAAAGTAGCTCTTAAAACAATTCTGATCATGTTAAAGTGTTGAGTAGCCCATATACCTTATCTAATAATAAACACAGAAGTGTTGAGTTTACACCTGTAACCCTATTACGTATGTTTTTAAAATTCCCAAAGGCAAATAGCAGAAGAGAATTTCAAATGGGATTGATCATCTATACTCTGATCAATTCCTTTCTGACTCTCTCTGTTTTCTGCTCTCTCTTCCTCCTCTAATCTTCTTTCATTCTCTCCCTTTCTCTCTCTGCTCCACTCTTTTACTCCTGGATGGAAGTTTGCTCCACTGAAAGAGGAAAATAGAAAAACAAGCAGTTTTACATTTATCACCATTATACTGTGGAATAAAAATATTCTAACATCAGATTAAAGATCAGGGCCTCTATTCATCTCAACATCACCATGCTACATAATAGGCTTTGATCCACAATGTTGGAATGGCATTGATTTATCTGAAATTAGAGCCCCAAAGTTAAATGGAGATCCTTTAGGAAGTTATTTACATCACATATCACATTTATTTCCCCAACTATGTGTCAGCTGTGGATTTTATAAAAGGAGAAATGTAGAAAATATGACAGTAGATGAAACGGCCATGTTTGTTCTTCTTTACAACAGAGCCCATTCATGTTGATCCACCTTTATTCCACCTATCAGCACCCATGCATTGAAATTCAGCAGCTCCCATTTTAGAGCTGATCACCACAGCTGGAGTCTCCTGCAGATAAGATGCTATTTTCAAGGTAAGAATGTTCAGAAGATGATCGTATGTGTGACTGCTGACAGAATAAGAAAAACCTTGATGATGGATTATTCAGGAACTTTAATCCTCCTCTTTAAAGTTTGTCTTTTAACCACAGTTCTGGAAGCAGTTTCCTACATGACTTTACAGCAGGGGTCATCAAGAACATTTGAACAAGGGCCAGATTTAGTCTGGACAGAGTCTCTGGGGGCCGGACTCCCAAATATAGAAAAAGTAAATCAATATTTTGTTCTGATTAACAGATTATTTTATTAGTATCTGTATTTTCTTTAAAAACAGAGGACATTTTCAGGCATTACCAGTGAGATCTATCCCTATCTATAATACCGTAGACCAGAAGGAGACAGGCCGGCCCACTGGCTGGGCTCCTGAAAATCCCAGAGACCGGGTCCTCAACAATTATGATTTAGCACCAACATGAACTCATGTTTCACACCTTTCACTACTTCACTGCTTCATTCTGACATTTCTGCAATATTTTGTGCCACTTTTAACCCATTTTTGATACTTTTTGCCCTTTTTTGCCTCTTTAACCATTTATTTCCATTAGTAACCACTATTTATACTGAAATGGATTAGATGCCAGTTGAAATAGTAATACACCAACATCTATTAGGTCCACAGGAGGAGGTGAGTAAAACTAGAACGACTTTATATGGAAAAACAAGTAAACATTTATTAACACAACATTTTCCCAGTGTGCACTTTTAAAGTGGGTTTTTCTTCTTAAAGGGTAATACACATGAAATAAAATACAATAAAGCTTTCAGAGCTCTTACTTTTTTAAACCACCAAATAAACACAAAATGAATTGTCCAAATCTATTTTTTCTTATGTACCCAGGTACTATTTTTTAGTTGTAGAAGTAAAGTTCCTTTAAACAGTTCAAAGTTCAGTCAAGTTAAAAAAGTAAGTTGAAATGTTTCTCTGTTTAGTGAATGAGTTTGTGTGTTTGGGGCCCATATATCTGTTTGTTGATCTCTTATCTGTGATCCAAAGTGGAGAAGCCAATGAAGACTCTGAGTCAGGATCCTCCACCTCCTTCCCTGCAGCCGCCGTGGTGGTTGGAGAACCGCTCGCCACTGGAATTCTTCTTTGGTGTCTCAGAAATCCACCATAATAAAAAACAACCTGCATACCGTGAACAAAACTAAAATTAATGTCCACATTTTCCTCTTAAAGTCTGCACATGAGTTGTGAAATCTAGCTCTAGTTTTCTCACATTAATGACTATTTTCACTCAGAAAATAAACCTGTATGGGCTTGTAAATATTACATTCACTAAACTTCACAAGCAACAGCATTTCACTTTTTATCAAGATATAAAACACTGAGTTCTTTTAGCAAAGAAAACACAGTTCAACAATTGTTTTGTTTTTGTTTTTTTTAACACGAAAAAACGGCTCCGTCTGCTCTCTCTGCCCCTCCCAACCTGTTTCTCCTCATCAGAGAGACCAGCATACTTCCTCTGACTAAAGGAGCCTGGCGACACCCAGTGGACATTTTTACAAACTACATCAACAACAACATTGAACTTTTAACACTAACTGCTTCATTTATGGGGGTTACACACTCTTTAACTCTGTTAGACCACTTTTCTATCCTGTCTTATCCCTCCTTTATCCATTTTTCCACTCTTTGTCTATTTTTGCCACTTTTAACCCATTTTTGATATATTTGTTTCCCCTTTTTTCCTTTTATACTAATGTTTTGCATTTTAACCTCTTTTCACCACTTTTCCTGCAAGTTTTCATCCCTTTGTGCCACTCCACAACCCATTTGGATGCTTATCACCCATTTTTTCCACTCTCTAACTCCTTTTCACTACTTTATCTGGACATTTTTTCCAGTTTTAACACATTTTTAATATTTACTAATAATGGCAGACAAGTGAATTTCTGTAACAGATCAAATGTGAAGTCATTCTGAAACTATTTCAATATTTATTGTTTTTGGGGTGAATTTAACAGCTGCAGACATTTAAAGCCAAAAGACACTCTTAAAACCATAACATTTTCTTTTCCTGCTTTTCTGAGGTTAATGATCTTCTGGGGGCCAGGCAAGAAGCTTAGGGGGGCCTGATTTGGCCCCCGGGCCAGAGGTTGATTCTCAGTTCTTTCCAGCTTTACCACTGACAGCTGGAGCTGTGTCCCTGACAGGGCTGATAGTTTTTAGTGAGCTTGTTCCAGTCTTACAATGCTCAGTGTTCAACAATCCGCTCATATGGGTTGGACCCTTTCGTGGTCACGTGCGCTCTGACCAAAGCCGTTTCCAGCATGGTCAGAGGTAGGTTCATTTATTCACTCTCCGCTGAAAAGTGTTTCTTAAAGTTGTTCATCAGGATTTATATGCAGCCAAACTGCTGTGCTCTGTTTTATATAATGTTGGACCTCTTTAGCATCAGTGTTGGAGAGTTTAGAGTCATTAAATTCAGTTATTGATCAGTTTGGAGCCAATATTAACAGCTAACCTAGCGTGATGCAGAAGCTTCTTTGCTAGGTGGAACAGCCGTGCATTTCCTCTTTTATCAGGAGAGATTCTTTGATGCAGACCCACACCATGCACAGCTCATGGATTTATCTATTTCTGTCTGTTAATGCAGGTATGGAGACATTTCTGTCTGTTAATGCAGGTATGGAGATATTTCTGTCTGTTAATGCAGGTATGGAGATATTTCTGACTGTTAATGCAGGTATGGAGATATTTCTGTCTGTTAATGCAGGTATGGAGACATTTCTGACTGCTAATGCAGGTATGGAGATATTTCTGACTGTTAATGCAGGTATGGAAATATTTCTGTCTGTTAATGCAGGTATGGAGATATTTCTGACTGTTAATGCAGGTATGGAGATATTTCTGTCTGTTAATGCAGGTATGGAGATATTTCTGTCTGTTAATGCAGGTATGGAGATATTTCTGTCTGTTAATGCAGGTATGGAGATATTTCTGTCTGTTAATGCAGGTATGGAGATATTTCTGACTGTTAATGCAGGTATGGAGATATTTCTGTCTGTTAATGCAGGTATGGAGATATTTCTATCTGTTAATGCAGGTATGGAGATATTTCTATCTGTTAATGCAGGTATGGAGATATTTCTGACTGTTAATGCAGGTATGGAGATATTTCTGTCTGTTAATGCAGGTATGGAGATATTTCTGACTGTTAATGCAGGTATGGAGATATTTCTGACTGTTAATGCAGGTATGGAGATATTTCTGTCTGTTAATGCAGGTATGGAGATATTTCTGACTGTTAATGCAGGTATGGAGATATTTCTGTCTGTTAATGCAGTGGCTGGAATTAAAGAGCCAGAACCCACGTGCCGTCTTCTGATTGGTCATTCATAACCCAGAACACATCACAGACGACACACACGGGTTACATTTGGACCACACATCTCAAGACCGGCAGGCTGACCCACTTCTCAGACCTGGAGAAAATGTCCCAAACCATAGTAATCCAGGATGCTTTTCACCCGGAGCGGTCCTGTGTCTGTCTGGACAAAGTGGCTGCTGAGGTCAGTCGGCGTTTTGGTGAGTTAGACGTCATGAAGATGTTGCTGCTTTTGTGTCAAACCCTTTTCTGACAGTGACTTTTGGAGACTTGTCAGCAAAGAAAAGTCTCCTCTCCTCACTGCATGTGCACTAAGAGTGAGTGCTGACTTTGGATCCACTTCTCTTTTTCACAAATGAAAATAATCAAATCAAAGTTCAGGAGCCGCCTAACTGACAGACGTCTCACTGACTGTCTCAGACTGGCTGTTTGTAGCTCTGAGCCAGACTAGAAGGCACTAACAGACAGGATTCAGGCACAGCCATCTCATTAACTGGTCTAACTGGACTGGGACAGTTTAGCCTCCAGTAGCACTGTGAACTGATGCTGCTTTAGATGGGATATGTTCTTACCAAGTTTTATAGCTGTACAAATATCACAGGCCCCTGAGAATTCTACTTCCTGTTTCATCCAGTGAAGCTAGTGGACTTCCAAGAGGCTATTTTGTAGGTTTGATGATGACCTATATGCACACCAAATTTCATAAGCCTGGGTTGAACTAGTGGGGGGGGGGCTGAATTGGGGTCGCCATTGAGTCAATAGGCCACGCCTACCAACAAACATCCCATCAATTATGTCAGCATGCTAATGAGAGTCCCACCAAGTGTTATTGCTTTACACGGATCACAAGCCCCTGAAATTTCTACTTCCTGTTTAACGGTGAACAAAAAATCACCATGGCCACACCTTTTTATACAAAATTTTTCCCTTTGCATATGTGTGACGTCAACTCCTTGGGAACCACCTGAGCAAATTTAAGCATGATTTGGCCAACCATGTAGGTACTGGAATGTAAAAATGACTTTCTCTTGCCATAGGGGGCGCTATAAGATTTTTCAAAATTTTAAAACATGAACCTTTTCTTGCCTGGACTGTTATCAAGCATGTGAAATTTTTGTATGATAGAACAATGCGTGCAAGAGTTATGACTATTAACACATTTTGGGAGAGTTAAAAAAAAAAAAAACTGTTGTATTGTGAAATTGCGATGAAGCTGGTGGACTTCCTGTTGGGATTTTGGCATGGGTCCAAGAGGTTTTTTGTAAGTGGGATCACGATGCAGGTGCAGACCAAAGATCATTACCTAAGTTCAAAGGTGTATTTTTGGTGAATTTTTAAAGTGAGAAAAGTGGATAAAGTGCAATATTCAATATTGTGATGTCATCAGGGGGCGGAGTTATTGATTTCTGATATTGGTGCATGATTTGATACAGCCTCCATGGGCAATCATGTATGAGAAGTTTGGTGATGATTGGTGTAGGCGCTCAAAAGTTATGGACAATCATTGATGTTTTCACACCTTTTTTTTGGAGAAAAATGGTGAAAAAAGTACTCGTCAAAGTTTGGCGTCTTATAATGGCCCAGCCCCTGGTCAAAAACTCACCACTTGTATAACGTAAGATCTCCCTCTTGTCCAGTTTCAGGAGAAACTACTCTGGGGTCAATCGGATGAATCCTCTAGGAGAAGTTTGTTCAAACGCGAGTACTGCAAATTCGCCAAAGATGGGCAAAAATGGCCTTTTTTACTGATTATATCACTTCCTGTGCATTTTCATGCATGTACGACAAACTTGTGGGTGACGCCCCTAGAGGCCGTTTTTGGAGGGGGAAGTCTGGCAACACCAGAACACAAATTTTTCGCGGTTCCTGACGAGATGAGCCAAAATCCAGGACTTTTTAGGGGGTTTAAGGGCCCCAAAATATAATAGGGTCCTCGCGCCGAGGTCGGTGCTCGGGCCCTAATTACAGGAGCCAGAGCTGTGTATTTCAAGATATTTTCAAATGTTTCAGATTCAAATTCTGATTTCAGGTCTTTCCTAATACCTCACTGAAAAACTGTTTTGAATAAAACATCTTTTCAAGCTCAGAAGTAAACAAAAAAGTTGAAGAGACTCATTTAACCACTGAAATTACAACAAAAAATGAATTTATCTGAGCCCACAGCAGGCTGCTGAATCATGTAGTCAGGAAAACCGTTTAATACATGTTAGTGTTACGCACACTGAATGATGGCAATGTGGTTCCATAAGAAAAGGTGGTCTTTATTTACAGCCTTGGTAACTGCAAACATAACAGAAGGACAGTCTTGTTTGAGAACCAGCGTCTAATGCTTCCTTACAGACTGTCTAATGCAATACAACTAAGCTTACTTCCTGCTAAGTCTAAGTTTACAGTTACATGTAACTCAGATAACAATATACCTTGACTAAATATATCCAAACTGAACAAAGTGCAAATAAGGACATGAAATGTACAGCTATTCTTGACAAAATACATTTCTGATAGCCAGTAATGCATATGACATCTTACAAACATTGTACCTATTAACAACCTTAACAGCTATGTCAGTTAACAAATGCTAAACACCGCTAGCGAGCTTCACATGCTAACATTAGCTTCGGATGCTAGCGCTAGTTTACATCCTTGTTTTATGACAAAAAGAACGGTTCTAACATGTAGACTTACTTCTCAAATATAGATAAACTTAATATAAATGTGCATAGCCTTTGTGCACTTCTCTCTCACCTGCAAACATAACAGAAGGACAGTCTTGTTTGAGAACCAGCGTCTAATGCTTCCTAACAGACTGTCTAATGCAATACAACTAAGCTTACTTCCTGCTAAGCCAGGAGAGCAGCGTCAGTTGACAACAAAACAGCGCGACTACTGACACCTACTGGCAAAAACGGATATCGCTCTGAAGGTACATTAGACTCAAGCAGGTGAGTTTATCCTGTTTAAAGTGACAAAAAGCATCTAAATAAATGTAATTTAACCAGAAAATTATAGATGGGGGGACCAATATGATAACAGAAACTGATGAGCAACAATTCTGGGCTTTATCCTACTGTTACAAATAACCAGGGCGCCACACCCTCCCCTGCTTAAAATAAAAGAAAATAAAATGTTAAACTTTTTTTTTTCTTGTTATCTTAGTATGCATATCTGTGTTGAGCCATAATGATATCTTTGCTGATAAAACTACCGTGGTTACACACAAACGGCAATTCCTTCCCTGAAAGCATTGTCTACACTGTTAATTAAAATACCTTTAAAATCACAGTGGGAGCCGATACTACTTGGTTGGAAGAAAATATCCAAACTTGTGAAAGATAACCATTTTTTTTGTATGTGATTTAAAGATCTGTAAACAAGGTAACCTAACTGGTATGAATTCCCTTCAGTAACTTGACTCCTTAATCGGCCAACACTTCCCTTTAGTCAGTTACCAACTTCTACATTGTTTACATTTCTAAGACACCATTATTTTTCAGCTTCATAATGTTAGTCTGTAATATCAGTCAACACAATGCAGTCCATCTGTTTGTTTCTTTTTTTTTTTCTTTTTTTTAAATCTGTCCAAAATGAGTTATTCTAGTCTCTTACACATTGTCTCTGGTCCTGTGAAGATCCAAGGTCTCCACAATCTGTCTAAACAGGGTGCTGGTGTACCCACCTCAAAACAGTCCATACCAGCTCGTTTCACCATAGGTTTTCCCAAGGCATCGTACGTCAGCAGCCTTGGAGGTCTTCTTTGTCTCCGAGGATGAGTGTACACAGCCAGATGAGATGGTTGTTCTGGTCCTGAGTCCCTGTCTCCCCATTCTCCATCCCCATCAGGTGTTTGTTCCGCTGGCTCTCCCTGTACATCATGATGCTCTTGTGTCACCTGCAGCTCCAAGTCCTCACCTCCTCCAGCATTCTGTAGATCTGGCTCACCGTTTTGTACATCCTGCTCACCATCTTGCTGGTTGAAATTCTCCACCGCAGGAGCACGGTGTCTGAGGTCATAGTTGTGCTGCTGTGGAACCCTCCACACAAGTTCACCATCCTCCTCACTCTCAGTGTCTGTGTCTTGATGTTGTGAGTGTTGCTGGACTTTTTCTCTTCTTTGTCTCAGGCCACTTTTCCATTTGTCTTGTTTCCTTATGGGCTGCTCCACAGGTAGGCAGTCACAGGAGCAATAGATTTCTGTGCACTGTGCGGGTTTTGCCTCCTCTCTCTGATTTGATCACATACACTGGAACATCAGGACTCTTTGACACACCACCACATACACTGTATCCTCCCAGTACGATCGCAGCTTACCGGGGCCACCTCTTTCAGAGAGGTTGCGGAGCAAAACTCTGTTGCCAGGATTCAGTTGAACTCCATGGATCTTTTGGTCATAGTGTCGTTTCCCTCTCTGAGCCTCTTTCTGAGCTGTGGTTGATGCAATCTCATAAGCCTCTTTCATCCTTGACTGCCACTTGTCCACATACTCCTCATAACTTCCTTGTTTTTCCTGTGATGGCAAGTTAAACAAGATGTCAATAGGGAGTCTGGGCGTTCGACCAAACAACAGGTAGTAAGGAGAAAACCCTGTAGCTTCACTCCTAGTGCAGTTGTAAGCATGCACTACCTTTGCTAGTGAGCTTTTCCAGTCTGCCTTTTCAGTGTCAGTCAGGGTTCTGAGCATGGAAAGGAGTGTCCTATTCATACGCTCCACCTGTCCGTTGCCTTGTGGCCAGTACGGTGTAGTGTGAGAGCCACGCATACCACAGATATTTTGCAGCTGTGAAAACAACTGATTTTCAAACTCTCTTCCCATGTCGTGATGGATCCTTGCTGGAAAACCAAAGTTAAGGGAGAAGTGGTTGAAGATCTTGTCGACCACCGTTTTTGCTGACTTGTTCTTTGTTGCATATGCTTGTGCAAAGCGTGTAAAGTGGTCCACTACCACTAGAATATACTCATAGCCATGCTTGCATGTCTCAAGATGTAAAAAGTCAATAGACACCAACTCGAAGGGGTAAGTAGTGGTGATAGGGGTCAGTGGAGCTCTTGTTGCTTTATTGGGTCGTTTCCTTTTCAGACATTCACAGACATGCATCACAAAATGCTCCACATCACTCTGCATCCGGGGCCAATAGAACCTGTCTCTTATTAAACCCACAGTTCTTTCTGTACCCAAATGCCCCATTTCTTTGTGTAGTTCTTTAAACACAGTCTCATGGTGCTCTTTGGGAAGAAGTAGCTGGTCTCTACCATTAGCTTTCCTGTAAAGGACTCCATCATCATTTAAGTGCATTTTATTCCACTGCCTCAACAGGATTCTGACATCAGGTGATTCTGCTTTCAAAGCGCAACCTTTTGGCAGATAGTTGTTGGCTCTGAAGTACAGAAATCTGCCTATAACTGCGTCTCTTTCCTGACTCTGTCTGATTTCTTCTTGCGTGAAAGACTTTCCAGCTGACAGTAGTGTGGTGTCCTGCACTAAACTGATGGCGTTCTGACTAGCAACCGTGGTCTCAATGAAGAAGCTGTCTCCCTGCAACACTACACTTTCCACAGCAGCTCTGATGACATCCTGTTTAACTTCTGCTGTGCACTGGGCCATGTACTGGTTGATATCAAGAGGCAACCGGGAGAGACCATCAGCATCTGCATTTCTCTTGCCAGGTCTGTATCTGATGGTGAAGTTAAAGTCAGCCAATTCACCCACCCACCTATGGCCTGTGGCATTCAGTTTTGCTGTCGTAAGGACATATGTTAGGGGGTTATTGTCCGTATATACAACAAAATGTGGGGCGTAATAAAGATAATCTCTGAAGCGTTCACAAATAGCCCACTTTAAAGCAAGGAATTCAAGCTTTCCTGAATGCATGTGGTAGTTTTTTTCTGGAGGTGTAAGTGTTCGTGACCCATATGCAATCACTTTGATCATACCTGCTTGTTTCTGGTATAACACAGCCCCCAGGCCCTCTTGCGACGCATCACAGTGGAGAATGAATGGCTCCTCAAAATCAGGATAGGCTAAAATAGGTGGTTCTGTTAAACAGTCAATCAGCCTATTCAAAGCTTCCTGATGATTCTTGTTCCAAGAGAGAGTGTGCTGGGTGGTGGTCTGGCTCTTTGTTTTGCACTAACCTTGCTCGCCTTGGCTCTTGTCACAGGTGGTGAAGCTCTGTCTGGATGGAGGGTCAGCAGCTCGTGTGGCTTTGCAATCTTAGAGAAGTTTGGAATGTAGGTTCGGTAGTAGGAGAGAAAGCCGAGAACTCTGCTCAACTCACCCACTGTTGAAGGCGGTTTGTTCCCGAGCGCCTGGACAGGAGCTATCTCAGCTGGGTCCATTGTATATCCCTCCTCTGATACCATCCGCCCCAGGAAACGGACTTGGCGTTTGAAGACATCACATTTGTGTGGACTGAGTTTGACACCATGTTTCTGATATCTCTGCAAGACAGCTCTGATGTGTTCAACATGGCTGGTAAAAGAAGGGGAGTGAACAAGGTTGTCGTCAAGGTAAGGCTGACAGATTACATCACGAAGGCCCCTCAGGCAGTCCTCCATACTTCTCTGGAACTCTGCTGGTGCTGAGGTAAGACCAAAGGGGATGCGGTTCCACTGATATAAGCCCCAAGGTGTTATGAAGGCTGTCAGAGGGCGACTTTCAGGGTCCAGGAACCCTTGGTGATATGCTTTCCCCTGGTCAAGGACTGAAAACCAAGAGCTGCCAGATAGTGAGTCTAGCATATCCTGGATCCTGGGAATCGGATGCCTGTCTGGGACGGACTTTCTGTTGAGCTCTCGGTAATCACAGCACAGTCTCAGCTCTCCTGACTTCTTTCTGACACACACAATCGGAGAGGAATAGTGGGACCTTGACTCTGAAATCCACCCACGATTCAGCAGATCTTGAAGATATTCTTTCACTTCCTGATGGAGAGGTTTTGGCACCGATATGTAGGTTTTTCGAACAGGTGTGGTGTCATGCAGTGTGATGTGCATGTTTAACGTGGGGATACATCCAACATCCTTATCATCATAAGCAAAAGCATGACATTCCTCTCTTAACAGCTGTTTAACAGTCTGCTGTTGGTCTTCACTAAGATGGTCTAGTTTGACAGGGGGATCCCACTGTGACGGCTTGTGACTGTGCTGCGGCTTGTTAGTTACTTCATTTACTTGGATATGTTGCTGTGAAGTGTTCTGCTCAGCTGTTGTGGTGTCAGCAGACTCTAATGAGACAGGATACACTGCTTTTATTTCTTCCAGGTGTCCTAGAATGGTACGTGGAGTTAAGGTGACATCAAGCCTACTGGTGTTGGCTATTGAGACAGGTATGTAAACTGACCTTTCCTCACTCACCGTAACTAGTCCTTCTTGGATGACCAGACCCTCTGGCAGCTGTGATGAAACATCAGGGACAAACAACAGGCTTTGTCCTGCAAACCTGGCTCCAACATGTGCACGAACATAAGAGGTGGTTATCTTTTCAGCAGCCAGGTGGATCCTCTCTTCCCTGTTTGCACTGTCCCCACGCTTTGCCTTGGGTCTGACATCTGTAGTAGCTTTAACATGGACTTTGCTGTTTGCACTGACACTGAGAAAACTTGGCTTATTTTCTGAATGTTTTGTGATTTCGGCTTCCGCTTCCCCACTTAGCCACTATTTCCTCTATCACATTGTATCCAATAATGGGCTGTTCAGCAACATTTGGATCACTGGATACAAGCATCGGAACATGGAGAGTCTTTTCTGCCTGTGTGTCACCGTCCAAATAAAACTCTGTCTCTATCCAACCATCATATGGTATCTCACTTCCATTTGCAGCTATGGCTACCAGTGATTCTGCTCCCAAAAGCTCAGAGAGTGGCCTGACAGTGCTGTGTGGAAGATGCTGTTTCCGCCACTCATTGTTGATGAGACTTGCCTGAGCTCCAGTATCCCACAGAGCCTCAACTGGAACCTTGTCTAGGTGGCACTGAACAAGACATCTTCTTCCTATAAGGCTGATGAGCTTTGATTGGTGTCGTGAGGGTATGTACCCGGTAGATGTTTCACTTGGGGTCTGCAGCTGTCTTGCTGTGAGGTGGCAGAAAAACTTCCAACATGAACATTTTGTGGCTCTTGTGAAACTGAAGATTTCCCGGAAACATTGTTTTCTTGGGACCTGGGGAGTGGTTGGGCTACTGAGGGTCCCTGCTCAGGAGCCCCTTCTCGTTTCCCATCATGGCCCTGCGCTGCCTGCAGCCACGAGACAGATGGCCGTCCTGCCCACAGCGATAGCAGTGTTTACATGTGTCACTGACCTGAGCTTGTTTACACGCTGGGCATCCTCTGGTCCATCTTGCAGTGGGTGTTGGCTGAGGGTCAGTTTTGGACCTGGTTTTTGTAGCCTCTAGTGTCTCATTAAACATCCTTTTCACTTCAAGAACATCAGCTTTAAGACCTCAATTAGCTTGATAGTCTCTGTATCTGGTTCTTTACTTTGATTTTGCTTTTTCTTTGTAGAGGCTCTTCCGCTCTCTGATGTCTGTGTTTCGTGTTTTTTGTCTGTTTCACTGTTTGGATGTAACTGGCTGTGATCAACATGTATCTCAGTGTGAATCTCATTCACCCGAGGTGGCTTAGCCGTAGTGTTCCTTCTTAGCTTGCTTTGTCTCTCTGACTCAAGACTAGCAGCCTCATTTATCTTTTCTATCAGAACTTCATCTGTGACTTGAGGATTGTTAAGGTAAGGTTTCAGCTGAAATTTCACTGCCTCACTAAGCAAACCAGTCTCAAGTGAACGGAGGAATTTGCGCTGAATGAGATCTGGGCTAAACTGCTCTCCTTCCTCATCGTCACCTGACTTCCAGAGGAGCTTCTCTCTAAGCTCTATGGCTCTGAACAAAAATGCCTGAGATGATTCTTTGGGATCTTGACAAATGTTCATGAGTCTGTGGAGCAGGTCAGATGATGAGTCCACTTTATAATGTCCTCTCAGAATGGTTTTCAGTGTGGGAAGTGTGAGGTCTCGCTTAACTTCCAATAAGTCTCTCAGGTGTAGGCCTGGGCTTACTGCTTTGATCACAGCTTCAATAATCTCAGTCTCTGAGTAGCCTTTCTTAAGTCCTGACTCAATCTGATTAGTCAAACTTGTGAATGACAACTTTTCCTGTTGTCCAGCCTCTCCTATCTGACCCCAGATCCTAAAGTCTTTTCTCAATGTCAGTTCTTGTGCTGGGAGTGGTGGGATCTGACATGGTTCCCTCTCCCTTTCCACTGTGCTGCCACTAAACTGGCTCTCCAATGCTTCAATCTTTTTCTCAAGAGCACGACGTGCCTCTGCCTGAGCTTGCTGAAGCTGTGCATACTCTTGTTCAAGTTTCTTGATTTCAGTTTGACTTGGTAACTTCTCTGCTTCATCTTGTCTTTGTAATGATTTTATGAAGGACCCAAGAGTAATGATGAACTGCTGAAACACCTGAGAATCCTCACTCTCCTCTATTTCATCCAGAGTGCTCTCTGCTAACCGAATTAGGGCACGACGGGACTGTCCTTCAAATCCCTTCCCTGCTGGTTCACTGCACTTTAGATGCTTGCATACCTTGATGAGCTCTGATATCTCAAGTGTCCACAGCACTGCAATTGTCTCATCTTGAAGATGCTCCATCTTTGGCTCACGATTGTCTCTTTATTCCTAGGTTCGTGCCTTGGAGTGAGACTGTATCTCTGTAGTCATAAATGTCCTTTCTCCTGGCTGGATGGCTCGCCAAATTATGTTACGCACACTGAATGATGGCAATGTGGTTCCATAAGAAAAGGTGGTCTTTATTTACAGCCTTGGTAACTGCAAACATAACAGAAGGACAGTCTTGTTTGAGAACCAGCGTCTAATGCTTCCTTACAGACTGTCTAATGCAATACAACTAAGCTTACTTCCTGCTAAGTCTAAGTTTACAGTTACATGTAACTCAGATAACAATATACCTTGACTAAATATATCCAAACTGAACAAAGTGCAAATAAGGACATGAAATGTACAGCTATTCTTGACAAAATACATTTCTGATAGCCAGTAATGCATATGACATCTTACAAACATTGTACCTATTAACAACCTTAACAGCTATGTCAGTTAACAAATGCTAAACACCGCTAGCGAGCTTCACATGCTAACATTAGCTTCGGATGCTAGCGCTAGTTTACATCCTTGTTTTATGACAAAAAGAACGGTTCTAACATGTAGACTTACTTCTCAAATATAGATAAACTTAATATAAATGTGCATAGCCTTTGTGCACTTCTCTCTCACCTGCAAACATAACAGAAGGACAGTCTTGTTTGAGAACCAGCGTCTAATGCTTCCTAACAGACTGTCTAATGCAATACAACTAAGCTTACTTCCTGCTAAGCCAGGAGAGCAGCGTCAGTTGACAACAAAACAGCGCGACTACTGACACCTACTGGCAAAAACGGATATCGCTCTGAAGGTACATTAGACTCAAGCAGGTGAGTTTATCCTGTTTAAAGTGACAAAAAGCATCTAAATAAATGTAATTTAACCAGAAAATTATAGATGGGGGGACCAATATGATAACAGAAACTGATGAGCAACAATTCTGGGCTTTATCCTACTGTTACAAATAACCAGGGCGCCACATTAGCTTTCTGTTCTAATGCCCTGTTGATTATAATGTTCTTACTGTCTGGTTCTTCTGATAGAGTGTTAAACGCCACCGCAGTCTGGAAGAGCAGACAGATCAGCAAGCCTGTAGAGAGAGACGTCCACATCTTCAAACGCTGCACAGCACCAAAGCCGACTCTGGACCTCTGATGAAAACAGCCTGCTTGTTCAGTTTTTAACTGCTTAAATTACCCAAGTCTGATGAGTGGCAAGACGACAGAGGTTAAAACCTGCAGCTTCACACTGAAAGAGGAACTACTTTTGTGATAGGTTCTCAGCACAAGGCACACACTCCCTAGAGTTTATTTATCATAAATGTTCAGGTGTGTTGTTTTTTTTTTTTTATCTCATAACAAGGTTTCATATCATAATAATCAGGCCCTGATTAAAAATGCAGAGGGCCATGGGCACAAAATCTGTGAGGACACACATGTGCATGCAATCAAGGTTTCAAATGATAATTGAATTAGAAATGGGTGGTGGAGCTGGCATGGAGGAAGGTGGCTCTGGGATGCTGCAGATCACTGTTCAGCCCTCTGGAGGGGGCGTGGGACTAACTGAATGAAATGCAGGTAAAATTCTGACTTGACAACCCTGGTGAAGTGCGGGCTTTTTGCTACTTGTCAGTCTGCATGGTTAACTTTTGGAGGGTTATGGATTTCTTCACTGAGCACTGATCCTCTTTAGGGCACAAGTAGCCTGTGTTAACCCAGAATCTACAACTTTTAACTAGTTTAGCAAGGGACTGCTGTGGACAGGGCAGCTGACAACGAGGGAAAGAGCCATGTCAGCAACATGGCAGCTGTTAACAGTCTTGCCACAGCCAACCGGGAGTATACAAGCATTCACATAAGAAGTTACCTTTTCCCCCTTAACTATCACAAAGTCATGTGGAAGCAGGTCAGCAGAAGAGTGAAAACATCTTTCCCCAACAGGAAAAGCTTATAGGGTTGTTTTATTCTTTATTTCATACATAAACATGGCAGAGTTCTGGTAGACCAGACAGTGCTGAAGCTATATCTGAGGTATTCAGAGCAGTGGAGGCAGCCATTAGAAGGCTTTCATTCCAGCTAAACCCCGCCCATAGTGCAACTCTTTATGCAAGGCTCTATTTACCACAGTGGAGGCAGCCATTACCGACGGCTTTCGGTACAAGCAAACCCAACTCTATATGGCAGGGGTCACCAAATGGTGGACCTGGGTCCAGGTCCGGACCCAGGCGCCATCTGATATGGACCCGGAACCAGACCTACAATCATTAGAAAGACAAAGAGAGTAGACGAAAACACGAGTGAGCTTAGACAAGAAGTCTAGGGCCCTATGGTTTCCGCGTTAATACAATCGCAGATTTGGCCAATAGAAATGGAATCTACCATTTATCGTGGACATCGTGAAAATTTGAATTTGAATGATTCTCTTATTTAAGAGGAACGTATATCTGAGGAATATGTTCCAGGGGGACACTAAAGTGTGGCACAACTTGTGCCTCACGTAACACACACTCACCCCGCCCCGTCCTAAACAGCATGTCAAAGCAGCACGGACGGCAAACATTAGCTCAACACAGGGCAGTACGGGACGACATAATGCTGAACCTCCAAGAAAACTCATCCGTGCTATGAGTTATTTTACCTCACCACACCTGAGAGTCACGGAGAGACTCTGCTCAAGGCACAGACACACCTCTCACCTACTCACCCCTCCAGGGCTTCAAACTTGAGTTGGATGGAAGTGAAGTCCCGCAGTCTGAATGTTGTTCCGTTGGAGTATCAATAATTCCTCCTGTAGATACTGTAGTTCCCTTTGGTTGCTAAACGACACAACACGTGTCTGCATTAATGCAGGCTGATATGAAGCAGACAGACGGACAGTGAGGATGGAGAGAGACGAGGAGAGAAAAGTTACAGTCAGGAGTAAAACACAACGCAGCATCAAACTGCATGGACTGTTACAGACTGTGAGAGTTAAAAACAAAGTTTAGGAAGCAGGTTTACTTTTAACATTTAACTTTAATGTGACCTTCTTATTAAGTTACTATCACTGCCTGTTTGAGAGAACAGAAGGATTTCTTCACATTAGAAACATCAGTTAGGATGTGATTATACACGTGGATGTGTCTTATGTTGGAAGTATCTCACTGTTACACTGGTTATAATTATTTTATGTCAGGGTTATTCAAACAATGGCTCTTGGGCCAACTGTGGCCCTTTTTCAATAAATGTAAGGTCGTTTCTGTTTAATTGGTGAACATTTTTCATTTACATAAACGGAATTCCAAAATACAGTATTAAAACAGAATTTGGCAAAAAATAAAACGGATTTCATGAGAGGGACCCAACTGCAGTCAACATGGCCGACATGGACGTCGCTACATCCAATCCATGCTGGAAGTCCCCGAGCGGAAGTTTCTTCTTTTTGTTGGACTCAGCTGCCAGCGCCTAAGCCCAACCCTTGGTGCTGGATCTTAAATATATCACCTTCCCCACTGCCTTACCTGAACCTAACCACTCAGGTTTTAATGCCTAAGCCTAACCTTAGACGTATGAACTTCCAGTTGAGACTTCTGGTATGGATTGGATGTAGGTCGGCCATCTTGTCTGCATCAAGGTACTCTTGGATTTCAGAGGGCCCTAAAGGAGATATTCACAGACAGAGAAACAGGTGAGCTGTAGACAAAGAAAATTTTTATATTTTATCAGCGCAACAAGTCCCTGAAATCGCATCCAGATCCACATATCACACTAGCTCAAGTTAGACATTATGACGTTCTGGACCTTTGGTTTAATACATTTTCTCTGACTGGACCTCTTTGAGTTTTAATTGATTACCCCTGCTGTATGGTATGGTATCATTCAGTCAGTCAGTATACGGACAGAGACATCTGTAGAGCTGACCTCAGCAGTCAGCCAAAGAGCAGTGGAGGAAGGTAACAGTAGAGGAGATCATGCTCTCACACTGGGCATGAACTGACCATGGTCCAGGGGAGGTTTCACATTTGTCATTTTTGTTCGAATTAAGCAGGAAAGTCTGAAAGTGCAAATAAAAGCACGAAGGTGGGAAACACCCTGAGACTCTTGTAGCCAAATGCTCTCCATGAACTCAATATGAGCTTTAAAATGTGGCACTGCACTGCTAAACTCCAAAGAAATCAACATTCAGATGTTCTCAAAGCATTTTAAATGATTTATTTTAAGGATGATTCTTAAAGCCAAACATGTTTCTAAGAGCTTTTTTTAAAGCTTCATTAAACCACACTGAGGAATAGACTAGGCTAGAAGGAAGGTGTATGTTGTTGTCTTTAATCAGAAATCTTTTGTGTCTTCGTGGCTCCACATCAAGTCCCACGTATGCTTTAACCCCATCGATGACAGCGGACTTTTCCCTGAGGAGAGAAGCAGAGGGGAAAGGATTGTAAAATAAATACATTTGTTTGATTTTTTTTTTTTAATTGGTGTTTGCTTGTTTTTTCCAAATTTTCCAAATTAATTTTAGATGATACCAGTATTGATTCAGATATATTACTGTGGCTTGAACCTTGAACTTTAGACCTTCAAACTCTTTAAAGTTTAAGGAATGAGGATGATTGTGTGTAGGCCTGTTGTTCCTGCCTAAAACTCACATTTATTCATGCATACAGTCAATATTTAAAGCTGGTACCAGCTGATATTTACAGCTGATATATCAGTTGTGAATATTGTCAGAAATGTTCATATCTGCTGACGTCTTTTTCTTCAGTAGAGCTCCACAGAGGAGGTTACTGAAGTTTTATTGGTTGTGATTCTCACCTTCTTTATCTGTCTATTCATCCACTTTGAGTCAGGCGTGATACAGCGCCATTTTCCTCCTGAAACTTGGACACTGGAAAGAAGGAAAAATGACTCTTAATTCTTCATTTGACTGCAGCTTGTTTCTTCATCTTCAAATACTTAAGAGTTGTTTATCAGACATTATTGTGTCAGTGAGGCCACTCTGCAATCAAACCAGAGCTAGAGAGGATAAATTAGGTTTTCATATTTCCAAACAGCTAGAGAAGAATATGTTTTCATTCTTCTTATTAGGATTGGGCAGTGCTTGTCTTTAATACTGTTAATCCTCCTGATAATGTCCCCCTGGTGTACGGTATTACTGCCAGTTAAACCACGGTTGAAATTGTGAGTCTTAATGGTCAAAATATGACATAAAAGTTCAAACTGTGAAACTTAAAGGTCACATATTATGCAAAATACACTTTTCAGGCTTTCTAACAAAAATATGTGCCCTTGGCCGGTCCACAATCCCCCCAAGATTCAGAAAAATCTCATTTTCCTTTTAAAAACATTAACAGTAAAACAAATCCCAAGAGAGATGTGTGTTTGTTTTGCTGAGCAGCAGAAAGCCTCTGGGCCAATCACTGTGGAGCAAAGCAATGATAGAAAACTTTGATGGTGAAGCCCCATGTTCCTTCTTTGACAGTTGTGAGGGCCATCAGTGAGAGATTTAAGATGCTGATGCATAGCCTGTGTAATAATTCAGAACCATGAATGGACAGTATTGGTGTAAAAGACAACCTGTAGCCAATCACAGTAGAGTATTCAGTCAGACCATGGTAGATTTATCTGTAGCATCCAGTTTTTATTTCAGCATGAGATAAAGTAAAGGAGGTACAATGCTGCCACTCAGTAGGGCTCTGTTACCACGTTAATGTTCTTGAACTTGGATCTGACACAGACTAAAACATTTTTATCCAAGATCTAGTAAACACGTCAAAATGATGCTGTACTTACGCGTAGTTATCTGAAGGGCAGGACCGGTTGGGTTCCTGTTTGATACAATCTATGATTGCTTCATGTGTGTAAGGACCAGCACTCATACAACAGGGTGGCGGTAACATGCCAGACACTGTGCAGGACAAACAGGCACAGAGAGAGACAGGGTCATCAAAATAAATGACAACTTTACTGTTGAAGACAGAAACAGAACACACTGACAGTTTCCAAATCTTAAGAGGATCTAACATGTTGGTTGGTTTCAGACCGTTTTGGAGATAAAGTCTTTGTGTGCCAACAAAATGCACATATTTAACAATAAATATGTTACTTTATGTTTGATAGCACAGAAAAGGACAAGAGAAAGAAACAACAGAAAACATAGAATAAATAATACGTTTGAGCTTGTTTAGTACTTTGTCTGGCTACTCAAAGCTCTTTAACTCCACAGGACACTTAGAAAAATACAAGAATGAAACACCAAAACCATGAAGACGAACAAACTGTCATTACAGGAGCCAGAGCTGTGTATTTCAAGATATTTTCAAATGTTTCAGATTCAAATTCTGATTTCAGGTCTTTCCTAATACATCACTGAGAAACTGTTTTATATAAAACATCTTTTCAAGCTCAGAAGTAAACAAAAAAGATGAAGAGACTCATTTAAACACTGAAATTACAACACAAAATGAATTTATCTGAGCCCACAGCAGGCTGCTGAATCATGTAGTCAGGAAAATCTTTTAATACATGTTAGCTTTCTGTTCTAATGCACTGTTGATTATAATGTTCTTACTGCTGGTTGTCCTGATGGAGTGTCAAACGCCACTGCAGTCTGGAAGAGCAGACAGATCAGCAAGCCTGTAGAGAGAGACGTCCACATCTTCAAACGCTGCACAGCACCAAAGCCGACTCTGGACCTCTGATGAAAACAGCTTCAGTGTTCAGTTTTTAACTGCTTAAATTACACAAGTCTGATGAGCGGTGAGATGGGAGAGGTCTCCCTGCAGCTTCACACTGAAAGAGGAGCTCCTTTTTTGTGATTGGTTCTCAGCACAAGGCACACACTCCCTAGAGTTTATCCTACTGTAGGTGGGAAACACCCTGAGACTCTTGTAGCCAAATGCTCTCCATGAACTCAATATGAGCTTTAAAATGTGGCACTGCACTGCTAAACTCCAAAGAAATCAACATTCAGATGTTCTCAAAGCATTTTAAATGATTTATTTTAAGGATGATTCTTAAAGCCAGACATGTTTCTAAGAACTTTTTTTAAAGCTTCATTAAACCACACTGAGGAATAGACTAGGCTAGAAGGAAGGTGTATGTTGTTGTCTTTAATCAGAAATCTTTTGTGTCTTCGTGGCTCCACATCGAGTCCCACGTATGTTTTAACCCCATCTATGACAGCGAACTTTTCCCTGAGGAGAGAAGCAGAGGGGAAAGGATTGTAAAATAAATACATTTGTTTGATTCTTTTAAATTGGTGTTTGTTTGTTTTTTCCAAATTTTCCAAATTAATTTTAGATGATACCAGTATTGATTCAGATATATTACTGTAGCTTGAACATTGAACTTTAGACCTTCAAACTCTTTAAAGTTTCAGGAATGAGGATGATTGTGTGTAGGCCTGTTGTTCCTGCCTAAAACTCACATTTATTCATGCATACAGTCAATACACCGCGTTCCAATTTATTATGCAAATTGTGTTTAAGTGTTATAAAGGTAAAATTGGTTGTTTTCCAGTGAAACTCATGGATGGTTTTGTGTCTCAGGGCTCTTTGGGTCAGTGAAATCAATCTCAGACACCTGTACCAATTAGTTTGCCAGGTGAGTCCAATTAAAGGAAAAACTACTTAAGAAGGATGTTCCACATTATTAAGCAGACCACCATTTTCAAGCAATATGGGAAAGAAAAAGAATCTCTTGAATGCCTTGGACAAGGTATGAAAACTTAAGCGTAATCATCGTACTATTAAGAGATTTGTAGCTGATTCAGAGCACACACGGATTCGTGCAGATAAAGGCACAACAAGGAAGGTTTCTGCCAGACAAATACATCGGATTAAGAGAGCAGCTGCTAAAATGCCATTACAAAGCAGCAAACAGGTATTTGAAGCTGCTGGTGCCTCTGGAGTCCCACCAAACTCAAGGTGTAGGATCCTCCAGAGGTTTGCAGTCGTGTATAAACCTACTATTCAGCCCCCCCTAACCAATGCTCACAAGCAGAAACGGCTCCAGTGGGCCCAGAAATACATGAAGACTCATTTTCAAACAGTCTTGTTCACTGATGAGTGCCGTGCAACCCTGGATGGCCCAGATGGATGGAGTGGTGGATGGTTGGTGGATGGCCACCATGTCCCAACAAGGCTGCAACGTCAGCAAGGAGGGGGCGGAGTCATGTTTGGGCCAGAATTATGGGGAGAGAGCTGGTCAGCCCCTTTAGGGTCCCTGAAGGTGTGAAAATGACCTCTGTAAAGTATGTGGAGTTTCTGACTGACCACTTTCTTCCATGGTACAAAAAGAAGAACCGTGCTTTCCATAACAAAATCATCTTCATGCATGACAATGAACCATCTCATGCTGCAAAGAATACCCCTGCATCATTGGCTGCTACGGGCATAATAGAAGGGAAACTCATGGTGTGGCCCCCATCCTCCCCTGACCTTTAACCCTACTGAGAACCTTTGGAGCATCCTCAAGCTAAAGATCTATGAGGGTGGGAGGCAGTTCACATCAAAACAGCAGCTCTGGGAGGATATTCTGACATCCTGCAGAGAAATTCAAGCAGAAACTCTCCAAAAACTCACAAGTTCAATGGATGCAAGAATTGTGAAGCTCCTATCAAATAAGGGTTCCTATGTTCAAATGGAGCTTGACCTATTAAGATGTTTTGATGGAAATAGCTTTTGATTTCAGTAAATATGACCTGCTAATGCTTCTAATCTAACAAATGAATATTTTCGGTTCTTAACTACAGTAACATGGTTTGAAACTCTGTCGTGCATAATAATTTGGAACAGTGCATTTTAAGTATTTATTTTTGAAAAAAAATACTGTTATCATTGGGAGGTTTATTTAATAACATTTGAATTGTACTCTAAAGGTTGATGACTTGAAAATTATGATGACTGTCATTTATATTGACTATTTAGAAAAATCTGAGAAAAATATCATTTGCATAATAATTTGGAACGCGGTGTATTTAAAGCTGGTACCAGCTGATATTTACAGCTGATATATCAGTTGTGAATATTGTCAGAAATGTTCATATCTGCTGACGTCTTTTTCTTTAGTAGAGCCCCACAGAGGAGGTTACTGAAGTTTTATTGGTTGTGATTCTCACCTTCTTTATCTGTCTATTCATCCACTTTGAGTCAGGCGTGATACAGCGCCATTTTCCTCCTGAAACTTGGACACTGGAAAGAAGGAAAAATGACTCTTAATTCTTCATTTGACTGCAGCTTGTTTCTTCATCTTCAAATCCTTAAGAGTTGTTTATCAGACATTATTGTGTCAGTGAGGCCACTCTGCAATCAAACCAGAGCTAGAGAGGATAAATTAGGTTTTCATATTTCCAAACATCTCGAGAAGAATATGTTCTCATTCTTCTTACTAGGATTGGGCAGTGCTTGTCTTTAATACTGTTAAACCTCCTGATAATGTCCCCCTGGTGTACAGTATTACTGCCAGTTAAACCACGGTTTGAATTGTGAGTCTTAATGGTCAAAATATGACATAAAAGTTCAAATTGTGAGACTTAAAGGTCACATATTATGCAAAATACACTTTTCAGGCTTTCTAACAAAAATATGTGCCCTTGGCCGGTCCACAATCCCCCCAAGATTCAGAAAAATCTCATTTTCCTTTTAAAAACATTAACAGTAAAACAAATCCCAAGAGAGATGTGTGTTTGTTTTGCTGAGCAGCAGAAAGCCTCTGGGCCAATCACTGTGGAGCAAAGCAATGATAAAAAACTTTGATGGTGAAGCCCCATGTTCCTTCTTTGACAGTTGTGAGGGCCATCAGTGAGAGATGTAAGATGCTGATGCATAGCCTGTGTAATAATTCAGAACCATGAATGGACAGTATTAGTGTAAAAGACAACCTGTAGCCAATCACAGTAGAGTATTCAGTCAGACCATGGTAGATTTATCTGTAGCATCCCATTTTTATTTCAGCATGAGATAAAGTAAAGGAGGTACAATGCTGCCACTCAGTAGGGCTCTGTTACCACGTTAATGTTCTTGAACTTGGATCTGACACAGACTAAAACATTTTTATCCAAGATCTAGTAAACACGTCAAAATGATGCTGTACTTACGCGTAGTTATGTAACGCGTAGTTATCTGAAGGGCAGGACCAGTTGGGTTCCTGTTTGATGCAATCTATGATTGTTCCACTTGTGTAATAGTGATGGGAAGTTCGGCTCTTTTCAGAGTGCCGGCTCTTTTGGCTCGGCTCCTAAAGAAGAGCCGGCTCTTTCAACTCCTAAACGGCTCTTTATATAGGTTCTTTTGTAGCCCTATATTTTACCTTAACTTTGCCAAAAATAATGGTTAGTGTGTTGAAGACCTTTTGCATTCAGTGTTTTTATGAGAAGCCTTATAATTGCCTAATTTTGTGCATTTATTCTGTTACAAAACCATTCTTGGGTTTAGCATTTAAATTCCACTGTTTAGAGTTAGAATTAATGCTGAGCGGATGTAGAAGCGTGTTTGCACATGTGCAGTACAAATTGGATTTCTAGGATGGATCAGGTAGCGACACCCCACTCTCTGTTTTCACACAATGGGATAATCCTTTATCCTCACATGTGATTGGCCACATGCCTGCCATGCTGGCCAATCAAAACAAAGTTCAGAACAGAGCTGGGGCTGAGCACTTTGAGGGCTAAGCAACGAAAGAAAAAGAAAAACTGGGGGCCGGCTCTCACTCTATGTGAGCCGGCTCCTCTGATTCACTACAAAGCATCGGCCCTCAGAGCCGATGCTTTTGCTTATGACCCATCAACATTGTGTAAGGACCGGCGCTCATGCAACAGGGTGTGTCTAACATGCCAGAAACTGTGCAGGACAAACAGGCACAGAGAGAGACTGTTTGTCTGTTTTGGAGATAAAGTCTGTGTGCCAACAAAATGCACAGTGATATTTAACAATAAATATGTTACTTTTATGTTTGATAGCACAGAAAAGTACAAGAGAAAGAAACAACAGAAAAACATAGAATAAATAATAAGTTTGAGCTTGTTTAGTACTTTGTCTGGCTACTCAAAGCTCTTTAACTCCACAGGACACTTAGAAAAATACAAGAATGAAACACCAAAACCATGAAGATGAACAAACTGTCACTAGGGCTGCAAGCAGCACTGGAGGGCACTGGCACCCCGGTGCAACTCGGGGTTAGTGCAACCAACACTGTGTGGCAATAGCAAGACGTTGTCAAACCCATGCAGTAAGCTGCAGCACAGCAAAGAGACCAGGGCGATCCTTATTTGAGTGTCATTATGTTGAAAAAAATTCAGCATGGTGCACTTTGTTTATGATGTAGTACTGGCCCTCAACAGTAGGTGGCAGTATGTCAAAAGTGGAGGTGGACATGTAGAGGTGATGAGGGACGGACCATTTCTCATGTAAAAATGAATTAAGATTGGATTTTTTATTTTTGAGGTGTAACTGCATCTTACAGTAGGGGGCGCTATAGCAAATCCATGATATTAACACTGAAATTTGTAGAGATGCAAACCCTGATCTTACATGTGAAATTAGAAGGATATTGGGTGTTTCATAAAAGAGTTACACACACTTCCTGTCTTGTGGCGACAGCTCAAAATGGCCACCATGGCCACTGGGTTATCTGGGAATGAAGCATGTCCATGTTGGGACAAATATTGAGGAATTCAGGTCAAAATCATAGCATGATAGGTTCAACACACAAAGACAAATGCAGAAATGACCCATTTTCATCACTTCCTGTTGGCAGTAGGGGGCGGCATGATGAGCCGTTTTCATGTGGGCATGTTCATTGTGATACTGCTGTGTTACCATAACGTTTTGAAGACCATAGAATGATATCCCCCAAAGTTACAATGGGGGGGTCTGAATTTTTGAAAATTTGTAGGGGTCGCCATTGAGCCAGTAGGCCACACCTACTAACAAACATCCCATCAATTATGTCAGCATGCTAATGAGAATTTTCCCACCAAGTTTTATTGCTTTACACAGATCACAAGCCCCTGAAATTTCTACTTCCTGTTTAACGTTAAACAAAAAATCGCCATGGCCACACCTTTTTACGTAAAGATTTTCCCCTTGAATATGTGTCACCTCAACTCCTTGGGAACCACCTGAGCAAATTTCAGCATGATTTGTCCAACCATGTAGGTACTGGAATGTAAAAATGACTTTCTCTTGCCATAGGGGGCGCTATAAGATTTTTCAAAATTTTAAAACATGAATGAGTTCTAGCCTGGACTGTTATCAAGCATGTGAACTTTGTGTAAGATACAACAATGTGTTCCAGAGTTATGACTATTAAACCATTTTAGGAGAGTCAAAAAAAAAGTTGAATTGTGAAATTGCAATGAAGCTGGTGGACTTCCTGTTGGGATTTTGGCATGGGTCCAAGAGGTTTTTTGTAGGTGGGATCACGATGCAGGTGCAGGGGGCGGAGTTATTGATCTCTGATATTGGTGCATGATTTGATAGAGCCTCTATGGGTGATCATCTGTGGGAAGTTTGGTGATGATTGGTGTAAGCACTCAAAAGTTATGGACAATAATTATTGTTTTTACACCTTTTTTTTCAGAGAAAAATGGTGAAAAAAGTGCTCGTCAAAGTTTGGTGTCTTATAACGGCCCAGCCCCCGGTCAAAAACTCACCATTTGTACAACTTAAGATCTCCCTCTGGACCAGATTGACTCCCTCTGGACCAATTTTCATGCATGTGGGACAAACTTGTGGGCGGGACTACTGATTTGTTGGTTTTGGCGCCCCCTACCAGCTGTTCTTGGAGGGTGAAGTCTGGCAACATCTGAACACGAAATTTTTCGCGGGTCCTGATGAGATGAGCAAAAATCCACGACTTTTTAGGGGGTTTAAGGGCCCCACAATTGAGCACAAAGTGTCAGAAAAATAATAACATTTTTGGACAAACGAAATACAATAGGGTCCTCGCACTGAGGTCAGTGCTCGGGCCCTAATTAAGATATGATCTGATCTTGAGGGCCGAGTAAAACTGCACTGTGGGCCGTATTTGGCCCCTGGGCCTTGAGTTTGACACCTGTGGTTTACTTCAAGTGTGTTGATTGCTTTGCCTTTGTTGTTTGAACAAACACCATAATTATAAATGCCATATAGGCAACATGCCTTATTTTAGTGTTTAGTTTGGGTGTTTTAGTCGCTGTTTGAAAGCTGAACAAAGATAAACTGTAGTTCAGGCCATTAGGCTCAATAAAAGGCCTCATGTTGGTGATACAGTACATGCTACCTTGTGTTTTCAGGCTTCATTGGGTAGATCTGGTTTTTGCACAGGCTGAGGCGAGAGATCTTGGGCTTTAAAAGGTTGATGAGCGCTGGTCTAGAGAATAAAATAATCCTATTATAACAGTCATTACTGACATGATGAAGGGATCACTGCATGGTTTAAAGTTTCTTCAACAAAGTGGTTTAAGAAAAAGAAGAGCTCAGTGTCTGATGGAGGACAGGAGTCACAGCTGAAGCTGTTTCATCCTGTCAGAGTGGACATTTATCAGTCTGATAGTCACTAATAAGGTCGGGTATGCTTCAGTGAAAAACTGTTCATTTTATACGGATTTGTCCTTTAAATCACACGTTTGTATCTGTAAACACTGACATTCAAAGGAGGAACAGCAGAAGAAGAGCAAAAGAGGAACTGATGGATATTTGTGACACTTCAGATTCAACAGCGCCACCATGTGGCCACTACTAAAACACACACCCTCCCCCTGTTGTGGCCAGTAAAGATCAGACCCTCCTCTGTCCACAGCAGAGGTCATGAGCTGCTCTAGACTGAGTCTGATCCTCCATGCTGAATGAGGGTGAAGTAGTAAACCTGCATTTATGAGCTGATAGCTCCTGGAAAGTTAGAACAATGACACTCAGAGGTGAAGTGCAGGTATACAGAGGTATTCAGAGTAGAGCCTCTTCATGTGGAGTCTTCAGAGAGTATCCCCACGTCTACATCTCCTTTGATTGGTCTTCACATGTTGTTCTATGATGGTGGAGGCGTGGCCAGCAGAGTGGAGGGCGGGTCAGACTTTACAGCTCTCAGGGATTTCTACAGATGAGATGGAGCTGCTGTGCTACTTTCAGTCAGCCTGCATCCCTCATCTTCATTTAATAATAATCCATAGAATGGGTGCAGATGGCCGAGTGCAGTCATCACCAACTGGAGGACCAGGGGCCACATCAGGCCCCCACATCTTCACATCTGGCCCCCAGAACATGATCAGGTCTTGTTTATGTCATAAACTCCCTACAGCTATTAAAACAGTCCAAAAACAACAGAGATGAAACCAGTTTCATCAGGAAAGACTGAATATTTCATCCATTTTTCAGAAATCCACCAGTCATTACCAGCAAACAGGATGGATGTTAAACAGACGTGTCAGTCCATTCTTCATTAAAGCTGAGAAGGAGAGAGTGACCCTAGTTCCTGGTACCAGAAAAGTCCGTTTAGTTGCTGTAAAGTTTGTAATCAGAAGCTTTGATAGGAGTGGACTTGTGCGTCCCTGAAACACGTAAGTGCTTGTGTTTAGTACAGCCCAGTGGTTTTTAACCTCTTTTTGCCCGAGGCTCACCAAAGAAATATCCAGAATGTCAAGGCGCACCATATCCATCTTCATACAACACAGCCTCTTCAGAACATGCTAGACTAACTCAGGGTTTGTACAGTTGTAGTAATAATGGAGGACTAGAAATCCTCACAGCAGGACTTGCCTCTCCATTTGAGAACCACTGGTCCAGCCAGTCTGTAAAAGGAGGAGATTATGTGTGGCGCTCATGCATACTGTTAACCAGCCATTCAGCCATGTGGCTGCGTTAAAGGCAGAGTGAGCCTCTCCAGTGTTTAGATTGAGAACACTTTGGTGAGGAAACTGTGTCATTTGTGCACATTTGTATTTGTTTCTTGTCTTTGTTGTAGACCACACTCCCCACTCAGTCCTCCTGTGGTTAACATTAGAGCAGCGGTCAATAGGGGGGCTAGGGCGCCGCCCCCCAATGACTCTTCACAAAGAGAGGACAGATCTTAAGTTCATTGAATGATTTTTTAAACATTTGCTTTAAATATCAATTTATTTTAATATAGATAAACTCCATAATGCACTGCATAAAGATGATTTACTGAGAGATTTAAATGTATAATGTGTAATAAATCAGTAGATCCCAACCCTTCTAAGCATTTGGCTTTACTTCCTGTTCACTCATTTCCTGCCTGGGGTGCAGGAGAGCCTTCTATTGATTTCTGTTCTAAACCTACGCGTGCACATTTGCTTTTCTTCAATACAAGAGATACGAGCTCTCTGGGTGCAGCATGACTGGACCCCGAAGGGATAATAATAATAATAATAATATCTTGAATTTACATAGCGCCTTTCAAGAAACCCAAGGACGCTTTACAGGAACACACAGACATGGACAAACTATGTGAGGGGTAGGATGAGTGTAAGGGGTGGTTTAGTGAAGACTGTAGGCTGTGGTGAACAGGTGGTGCTTGAGACATTTTTTGAAAATGTCCAGAGATGGAGCGCTACGGATGTCTGCAGGAAGAGTGTTCTAGAGGGTGGGAGCTGCAGCACTGAAGGCTCTGTCTCCATAGGTTCGGAGTTTGGTTTTGGACATGGAAAGTAGGCCGGTGTCTGAAGATCGAAGGGATGCTGGATGGTGTGTATGGATGGAGGAGATCAGAAAGGTTCTGGGAGCCAGAGCATGGAGAGATTTGTATGTGAGGAGGAGGACTTTGTAGTTGATACGGGACTTGATAGGGAGCCAGTGGAGGTGGATGAGGGTCGGAGTGATGTGTTGCCAGGGTCTAGTGTGGGTGAGAACTCTAGCTGCAGAGTTTTGGACGTACTGAAGCCTGTCCAGGGTTTTGCTGGGAACTCCAGACAGGACTCCATTACAGTAGTCCAAGCGGGAGGTTATGAAAGCATGAATGAGTGTTTCAGCCACAGAATCAGGGAGTGATGGTCGGAGTCTGGAGATGTTCTTGAGATGATAGAAGGCAGATTTGGTGACAGACTTTATGTGGGACTGGAAGGAGAGGGTGGAGTCCAGGATGACGCCCAGGTTTCGGACCTCGGAGGATGGACAGATGGAGGTCCTGTCCACATCGAGCATGAGATCTCCAACCCTCTGCAGCAGCGCTTTGGGGGCCACCACCATGAGCTCTGTTTTATTGCTGTTGAGTTTGAGTTGGTTAGAGGTCATCCAGGCTTTGATGTCGTGGAGGCAGTTTACCAGGGAGTGGGGAGGGAGCTGAGTGGATGGTTTGGTGCTGAGATAGAGTTGGGTTTCATCTGCATAAGAGTGAAAGCTGAGACCGTGTTTGTGAATAATCTGTCCAAGGGGAAGCATGTAGATGGTGAAAAGGAGAGGTCCAAGAACAGAGCCTTGAGGCACGCCCTGGTTAACTGGAGCGGGGGATGAGTGAGAGGTGCCGATGGTAACAAACTGTTTTCTTTGTGAGAGATATGAGTGAAACCAGGAGAGAGCTGTGCCAAGATGGTGAGACAGGCGGTCGAGGAGGATGGTGTGGGATATTGTGTCGAAGGCAGCGGTTAGGTCAAGGAGAATGAGGAGGCTGATGTGTCCAGAATCTGCAGCTGTGAGGAGGTCATTGGTTATTTTGATAAGGGCGGTCTCAGTGCTGTGGTGAGTGCGAAATCCTGATTGAAGAGGTTCATGGAGCTCATGGTTGGACATGTGTTGCTGGAGTTGGGCAGCAACTGCTTTTTCGAGAATTTTGCTGATGAAGGGAAGGTTGGAGATCGGTCGATAGTTGGAGAGGTCCTCCGGGTCTGACCCGGGCTTCTTGATGATGGGGGTTACTGAGGCAGTTTTGAAGGATGAGGGGACAATTCCAGATGATAATGAGGTGTTGATGATGTCTACCATGATGGGGCACAGAACAGACAGAGATGCTTTCACCAGTGGTGTGGGCATGGGGTCGAGGGAGCAGGTGGATGCCTTGGCCTTCTTGACCCATTCAGCCACTTGGAGAGTGTCCACGGGTGTGAAGCAGGAAAGACGGCAGTGAGGCGGAGGATCGGTGTCCTGGTGTGAAGTGAAATCCTGAGGTGGAGGTCCAGATGAAAGTTGCTGCTGGATGGAGGCAACTTTATCCTGGAAAAACTGCAGGTGCCTAGTGCAGCGGTCGAAGTTGGCTGGGGAACGAAGGTTGTCAATGGGGCGGAGAAGGCGATTTATTGTGGAGAAGAGCATCCGGGGATGGTTTTGCTGGTCACTGATGAGGGATGAGTAGTAGCTGGACTTTGCTCTGGAGAGAGCTTCTTTGTAGGAGCGCACATGCTCTTTATAGGCCTCCAGATGGATGGTGAGGCCAGATTTTTTAGAAAGTCTCTCCAGCCTTCATGAAGCGGAGTTCAGCAGTGTACCAGGGGGCTGGGTGGGTAAAGGAGACTGAGCGAGTCTTCAGAGGGGCGAGAGAATCCAGGCTGAGGGATAGTGTTGTATTGTAGTGATTCACCAGGGCATCAACTGTGGTTTTAGGGTGTGCAGTGGTCAGGTTGGTAGCTAACATGTTCTTGAGGGCTGGGATGCTTATTGACTTGAGGTTACGGAAAGTGATGTTGCGTTTTGTAAGCTGTCTGGGGAGGGGGGTGGGGATAGAGGAGAAAACAGCATGGTGATCTGAGATGGCTAGGTCCAGGCATTGTGGAATGAATGGGGTGAGACCAGTGGAGCACACAAGATCCAGTGTGTGACCTTTGGAGTGGGTGGGTCCTTGGACATGCTGTGTGATGTTGAAGCAGTCCAGTAGTGATAGAAATTCAGAGGTGAGTGTGCAGCTGGTGGAGCCAACGTGGATATTGAAGTCTCCAAGGAGAAGTATGGAAGAAGACCTGGAGCAGACAGAGGTGAGGAGCTCAGACAGGTCAGACAGGAAGGTGGTAGTTGCTTTGGGAGGCCGGTAGATGAGGACGATCTGAAGCGGAGCTGAACCAGTCAGAGAGATGATTAGACACTCGAGAGCTGAGGTGCTGGGTGCTGGTAGCTCCTTAACCTGGAAATCTTCTCTATATATCACAGCCAGCCCCCCACCGCGACCAGTGGTGCGAGGTTTTTGGATATACACATAGCCAGGTGGGGTTGCTTGATTTAGTGTGAAGTAGTCATTTGGGCTTTGCCAGGTTTCAGTCAGACATAAGAAGTCTACTTTCCTGTCTGTGATGATGTCATGGATGAGGTGGGATTTATTGTTTATAGACCGGGCATTTTGCAGCATAAATGTTGTGGAAATGTTTGAAGATGATAAGCAGAGGGGAGTGGGAGGGACGTTGGTGCATCTGAGAGGTCTCAGGTTACTGAGCTGTACGTGTGGTTTGTTGTGATGACGTCGTCGAGAGTGGGCAGGGCGTTGGTCCAACTGGACTGTGGGGACGGCGTGGCTGGAGTAAACAAACTTTAGTTTCTGTGCTCTGTGGATATAATGAGGGCGACGCAGAAGGCCGAGGGATTTAATGTCTGTAAGACAGGCTGGAGTGGAGAAACAGATGAGGTTGAGAAGCTGCTGGGGCGAGTATTTGAGGAGCACCATGTTAGCTGCGCAAGGAAGCAGTGGGAGCAGGCTGCTGCTAGCTAGCTATCCGCCTGCCCACAGAGGCTAACAGCTGATCGGCAGCTACAAGCTAACAGCTAATCCGGCGTCTAGCTGGGAAATCCTGATGGAAGATTCACAGGTGGTCAAGAGAGAATGCTCAAGATTCGAAGGGGAAAAGCACAGTCAGAGCTCCGGTGGGACACTTGCTAAGACAGGGGGCTAGAGGTTAGCCGGAGGATGCTAACAGCTGTGGGGCGGTGAGAACTTCGGCTGACGACAACAAAAGGTTCATTGTAACAAAGTTAGAGCTAACTGATATCAATCAGCACTCGATTGGATGGTTTAGCAACAGCAGAGGAACAGCAGAACTACAAGAAATAATCGATGTTAAGGGAAAGCAGACAGTTTTCTTAGGATTGTGAAGCGGCGACAAACACGCCAGCGTCCTCACACATCCGGCGCATGCGCAGAATTGGATTACCACTAACCACTCACCAGACGCCAACAGGTGGCTGCAGAGAGATACGCTTTGTAATTTGAGACACACAGAGGAAGTCATGCGCCATGGGGGTAAACACTGGCTTTCTGCCAGGTATTGCTCCTGCGTTTGTTGGTTAGCTCATCAAGACATGCTAGGAGGACCGCAACGGCCAGATCCCAAGTCTCTAATTGATTGGTCCTCAGTCCTAGGGATTCGCTCAAACTGAAAGTAGTTTCTGATCTGCCTTCTTAGAGACCATCCCAAAGACCCTTGCATGGTTTTAAGACCGAAGCCATAAGACAGAGGACTGAGATTTGAATACCGATGAGCAGAGACACATCAGAGCAGGCTTCCCGGAACTGTTTTTACTATTGCTGGGCCGTTAATGGCGTTAACGTACTATGTTAACGTGAGACTCTTAATGCGCACTAAGAAAATTATCGCACGTTAATCTTTTCACTAAAGGGGCTTACAGACACACCGCCGAGCACATGTAGTGGGCTACAAACATGCCTCCAGTCATTTCCAATAGGAGGAGGGCGGTGGTTTGGGTCTGCTGTGGGCAGGCTTACGCTCTGCTGAAGTGGACAATGTCTGTTTTTAATGAAAGAGTGGATGCTTGGGTGTGTGATTATAACCAGTAGTTGATATTACATGTTGTTTGCACATAAGCACAAACCAGAGGTTGTGCTGGGACAGAGCGCCGTATCAGCTTTATGACATCATCATAAAAACTAAACTTCTTTAAACAGCGCGGCAGTTTGTTTACATTTTACTTCAATAAAGGGCGGAAATCATCAGAATCCAGTCAATAAATGGTGTGCTGTGACTTACCTTACAGATGAACACAGGCTGGAGTCAGTGAGAGGAGATGCAAAGGCATAAAAGTCTCCTGTCACCTCAAAAACCGCTGTATCTTTGCAGCATGAGCCCATTTAATCCTCTGAGCTGTAGTAGATGTGCAGATACGGAGAGCAAATTTGCTGGCACCATAAAAGTGATTTTAATCATCCATGGATGCATGATGGACTTTTTGCCGGGTCAGAATAAAAACAATCTTCTTTCTCCTCCTTGTTGGGGTTGTAAACCAGCTACGTGCATACCGTCACCTGCTGTTTCAGACCGAGTAAATACGCAAGTGCGCCAGGGCACGGTTCGATATTGCTAGTGCCCTGCCTGCGGGAGGAAGGGGAGGGGGAGGAATCAACTGGGCCTAATGTGAAAGCATCCTAAAATCCTGCTGGATCCAGAGAACTTACAGCCCACATTCATCCATCGCAGCAAGAGATGGAAAACAACTTTTTAATTCTGTCTCTGTTATGACCTGTGAGTAGGCTACAAACATATGCCTTTATCTGTTAGATTTTCATGACTGATATCATGGAAACTAAGGTGTTAAAGTGAGGTTCAGAGAGAGGGAGAGAGAGAGGGAGGAGGGTCGGGCAGTGGTGAGCGAGAAAAAGAGAGAACAGGTGCTGATCTGAATCATCATTCACCATCTCTTTGTTATATTTCCATGGTTGAAATCCACATGATAAATGAGCAAACTTTGGTGTTTAAAGTGAGGGTTCAGTGGTGAGCAAGCGAGGTGTTCTCAAGCAGTCTGTGATGCATTTTCCTTATATTTAGATAGGTCAAGCATTTTTTTAATGTCTTCAGCAAAATTCAAATCTAGCATTTTAATCTAGATTAATCTAGATTAACTACAAGATTGCAGTGAGATTAATCTAGATTAAAAAATTAATCTATGCCCAGCATTAGTTTTTACTCAAAGACAAACCCCCTAATTGTGTATCATTCTCTGTTTGGACGCTGCTACACAGTAGCAGCAGCAGCAGAAGAGATAAATAATGGAGGAGAAACTGAGTTTATAACAGACGATAAACAGACTCAACATACTCTAAACAGAATATAAACATAAGTTTTAAAAGGCTCAATAACTGATGGGCTGGGATTTAAAAGAAGTGTTTGAAATAAGCATTTACAGTGAAATATTGAGAATATATTTAATAAAATCAATATTAAAGAGTGAACCAGTATGGAGTTTAATATTTGACTAGTTTTCTGATTCACCGTCAAACTTAAAACATGTTAAAAGCTCATAAAATCAAAAGAATCAGATATACATCATATTATACCATATTACAGCGACGTCTTTATAGAGACGTCTTTTCAATGACATGAAAATTACAGTATTTCAACTTTCACTTCTCTATTTAATCTAGGCATTGTTTAGTCATAATGGAGATGTTTTTTAATGCCTTTTCAACTATTCTTTTTGCAGGGTGGGTTAGAGGTCAATTTAGTAGTTTTTCTGTTTATTAGATAATGAAGAGAATTAAAGTCAGACAGCAGCAGTCTATCAGGAAGAAACACATTTTAAATCATAGCGGGGTCAATAAAGTTTCTATCAGTATAAATGTTAGTGAGTGTCAGGTTTGATCACTAGCCTTCACACTGAATAATTAGGATAATAAAAAAAAATGTAGTAAAGCTTCTGCTGGTAGAAAAAGTCTGCATGTTTTTATATACTGCAGGTTTCTCTTTATGCAGGTGTTTGTGATCCCACACTGAGACCAAACAATTTAAATGTGGATATTTTATTAGAATAAATGACAAAAAATTTATGGAGACATAATCAGCCGTTTATGCCTTCTGACAGTTGACTGATGATCAGCTGGCACCATCATCACAAACTGTCGTCACTTCACGTGACACTGCAGAGGGAAAGACATCCCATGGGCCATTAAACATTGGTCTTTTGGCAGTCCTTCCATCAATTCATCCAGTCTCTTTATGAGTCTCTGGTGGGCAGGACTACGACTCAAGGAAAAGCCTCATGCCAGAAACCCAAGCCATACACAGTAGAAGTGAGCCGCACCTTCTGTGCTCCTGCGTGGGTCGAGCCAACCTTGGAACATAAACTGTGTACCTGCTTTGTAAGTTTCTTTTGTTTTATATAACTGACCTTAAATAGGTTATCTTTATTTACTATTTACTGTTGGGATTAAGTATTCATTTATCTTATCTTTGAACCTTGGTTTATTATCGATAATGTTAAGAATTAGTTTTGTTTGATATGAATCATTTGAATGGTAGTGAGTAGTAGTGGTAATCTGAAACAAATTATGTTGCTTATGTCATTTTGTCACCAGATAAGCCAGTTAAGTGCCAGACAAAGCAGTACTTCTAATAAATACATTTGACTGGAACACAGCCCTTCGCTGATGTGCCCTTTGTTTTAACTGACAAACCACTGAGTTGATATATAGTATGTAAACCAGCAAACACCTCCTCCTGCTCCATACAAGTAAATATTCTACACATAGTGTGCAGATTTCTGTCCTCCATTTCTAAGTTGGTGAAGATTTTATAGCACTCAATTTGTCTGATACTTTTTTTTTTCAGAGGGAACACGAAAGGAGGCAAGAGGAGGACAGAATAGGAGCAGAGGAGGTGGGAGGGCATTAGGACTGCACTCCCTTACACCAAAGGTAAATCTACATTTATCTAATGCTAGAACATGTTTGACATTTACTGAGTACTAGGGGTGTAACGGTTCACAGAGGTCACGGTTCGGTTCATAGATTAAAAAAAGACAGTCTCAGATTTATAATTCTAGATGTCCCTAAGATTATTATTATTTCTTTTACTAATGTCAGTGCAGCTAAAACTTTATTTAGATGTTCAAAATAAACATTTGAATCATTGATCAATACTTTGTTCAGTGTTATTTAGAACTATCAGTGATAGTTGGTTCAGCCTGTCTATTAAACATGAGACAAAAAAGAGGAAAACAACAAGAAGAGGTTAAAACCTAGTATCTGGCTGACCGCTCCTATCTGGGATGTCTGCTGAAATGCCTGACTGAATTGTGTGTTCTGGCAGAGTGATTATTTGTTGGGGTGTAATTGTGCTGTCCCTAATGTCTGTGGGTTGAGAATTGAAGGATCCTAAAGTTTCAAACATAAAGCTCTGTCAGCAGGAAACCGCTAACCTGACACACCAGATCCACTCATATCCATGCATGAATATATATCTTATGGCTGAGGGTGAAGGCCTCAATGATTTATGCTTGGTCCAGGGCTTGGGTTCTTTCTGAGTTTATTGCCAGCAGTACGAGGTTGCTGGTCCCAGAGTCTCAGCTGCAGTTCCTCAACTCATTCTTTAAACGACGCAGACATGAGGACCTGCGATCAAATCTCACTGATGTGACAGGAAAGGTCAAAGATATGGATAGCAGTTGAAATAAGTCCATGTGTTTATATGTCACGTTTCTTTCTCTGCACGTGAGATTGTAGTTTTGTTTGTATGTAAACAATGAAAGTGCTGTTGTGCAATGAAAATAGATGAGGGTTTGTCTCTCTCCCTCATTCTCCTCTCTGACCTCCTGCACTGATCCCAAGTGAAACAGCCATGAACAATCAAGGTGACTGTATATTCAATGAATGTTCCAGTCTTGTAAATTCATCATCAGTAGATTCTTAAAACATTAAAATCTGTTACTACTTGTCATGTGTTACAAGGACAGCATATTTTTTCCTGACCTGTTCAGATTACCTGCAGGTAAATTCTCTTTCTAAAGTAGCTAATTAACCCTTTAGTGTGCGTCATCAGAGGTGGGGACTCGAGTCACGCGACTTGGACTCGAGTCAGACTGGAGTCCCAATTTTGATGACTTTGGACTCGACTTGAAAATATCATCAAAGACTTGCAACTCAACTTGGACTTTGACATCAACGACTCAGGACTTGACTTGGACTTTAGTCTGATGACTTGAAAATACTTGAGATTTTGAGTGAGTGTGTTGAGTAAAATGTGCCCCCATTCAAAGTATTCAACTAACGCAGTGATACTCAACCCACAGCTCTTGAGCCACATGTGGCTCTTGAGCTGCATGTGGCTCTTTAGTGACCAGTTGGGGCTCTTTTAAGGATTACTTTAAAAACTCCTCCCAAAATTCCTATAAATACAAGTCCACACAAAGAAGACAGACTTTTACTTCCAAATTCAAATGAAAACTTGTATATTATTACCGTTGGATGTGCGCTGGATGGAGGAAGGTGCGTAAAAGAGCGCAGAGGAAGTCCGCTGGTGGCGCGTGTCTTCATTAAGTTAGTCCATAGAGGTGTGCTGTCTTGTGTTCAAACTGAAGCTTCTAATGCCCTCGTTTAAACACATTTCTTCAGTCAATCCCTGCCGATGCTCTCCCATACTCGTATTTGATGATGACTTTTACGATGCGCATCATCATCAACGAGCCAAACACACACGCATCACATTTTGAAATAATGTAAAACTGAGTAAAACTTGTGCAAACGTGGGTGTTTTATTTGATCTTAAACGTACCAATGATAAATACTGTCAAAAGGGCAGAAACAGAACAGAACAATTTGTGAGGGGGAGCTGCAGGTGTGAGGCAGGGCCGGTTTTAGCCATTGGGAGGCCCAGGTCAAAGACCAATATGGGGACCCTCCCCCTTTAGCTCAAAGCAATAATAATGAGAGGAAAAAAATAGAAAGCATAACTTTAAGTTAACAGAATCACAGAACTACACTAAATGTCTAAATATTAAATATAAATACCCAAACAGACCCATAATTCATCAGCTCTTTTTTTGTTTATTCACTCCGAGGCAGTCATTGTGTTCACATAACTTGAGGTCTTATAACTTAACACATAACACATAACTTGAGGTTAAGAACTGGTTATAACACCTTAAACCTAATGTTGACCATGTTCACTTACAAACACACACAAACCATATATATCCACTGACACACCTATACATATACACACACTCACCACACAGACACACACACACTCACATTAAATGAGTTAAAATGACTGTACGTCTTCAGAACTTAATTTGTTGTTGCACAGCTTAGCACTGATCATATCCTGAATGCTATGTCAGCACTCTTTTCCTGTGTGATTAAGTTCTGTCACACTGGTCTTATTAAAAAAAAAAAAAAAAAAATTCAAAATGCATTCATTGTATTTGTCAAATTTAATAGATTGTTAAATTGTTTAAATGGCATTTTATTAGGTAAACAGTGCTTATGACTTGTAAGGACTCAAAAATGTGAAGCCTGACTTTAGACTTGACTCGGCTTGTCTTGTCTTTACTTGAGACTTGACTTGGACTTGCACATCTTTACTTGAGACTTGACTCGAGACTTGGGATTAAAGACTTGAGACTTACTCGAGACTTGCAAAACAATGACTTTCTCCCACCTCTGTTGGTTGTATTGATGTTGCTAAAAAATTGTCCAGCCCACAGGATGTCTCAATCTGGCCCCCTACCCTAAATGAGTTTGAAACCCCTGGATAAAAAAAATGGCACAAAGGGGATAAAACATGCAGGAAAAATGGTTTAAATGAGTTTGAGAATGGCACAAAAAGGCGAAACATATAGCAAAAATAGCCTGGCAAACTCGTGAAAGGGGGTTAAAACAAGGGCTGTCAAAATTGAGCGTTAATGCAGATTAATCCATCATCATGATTAATCTGATTAAACAGTCAAGCATGCTGCAGCGCATGCGCAAATGGGCCGTTGATCCGCTAGTGACCAACCAACTTGATATGGAAGACGCTATCAATCAATCAATCAATCAAACTTTATTTATATAGCACCTTTCAAAAAAATTCAGTTGCAGTTCAAAGTGCTTTCCAGGGTTGTACAAAAGTGACTGACAAAAAAGGTATAATGGTAAAAAGGTTTAGAGACTAATGCACACACAAGTAGTTTACTAAAACAATAAAAAGATGAATGATAACAAAAGAGACAGAGATAAAAACAAATCAGAAAAGGGAAGAATTTATAAAATAAGAAAATTAAATTTGCATAAAAACAGTACAGGTTAAAAAAACAATGATAAAAAGATTTAACATCCCAAATAATTCAAAGCCTATAAAACTGGAAAATAAAACATAGATGATCATAACTAGAGTTCAATAAAAGCCTAAAAACCCTAAAATTAAGAATTGAAAAATTTCTATTGAAAATAAAATAAAACAGAAACAATGATTGTGATAATCTGTATAGTCATAAAAATGATAAAGTACTACATAAAAGCCAGACTGAAAAAGTGTGTTTTTAGCTTGCGTTTAAAAATCTCAATATTCTCAGCTCCTCTCAGATCCTCTGGCAGGCTGTTCCACCATCTTGGAGCATAAAAACTGAAAGAAGAATCACCGTACTTTTTAGTTCTGCTCTGTGGAACAGCCAAGAGAGAAGTGCCAGAGGTTCTGAGAGTCCGTCCAGGTTCATAAACTAAAATCATCTTTGATAGGTAGTCTGGACTAATAAAAGAATTTTAACTAACAGGCAACCAGTGCAAGGACTTTAAAATAGGAGTAATATGTGCTCTCCTTCTGGTCTTAGTACTCTTGCTGCCGAATTTTTGACGAGCTGGAGCTGATTTATTGTGTTCTTTGGTAGACCAGGAGAAGAGAGCGTTACAGTAGTCTAGCCTGTTAGTGATAAAAGCGTGCATTAGTCTCTCAGTTTGGCTCAGAGAGAGAAATGGTCTGACTTTTGCAATGTTGTTTTTGTGACATCCCCTCCGCTGCACATGAGCCTTAAAATTAAAATCACAATCAAAGATCACCCCAAGGTTTTGTGCTTCTTGACATGGAAGTAGTCCTATTTTGTGGAGTATGGGGGTCAGTTTCTCTCTCTGAGCCTTGGATCCAATAATTAAAACTTCTGTTTTGTCCTGGTTTAGCTGCAAAAACTTAAGTGACATCCAGGCTTTTATATCTAAAATACAGTTAAAAAGCGAATCTATTTCTGTGGTGTCATCAGGAGACACGGCCACATAGAGCTGAGTATCATCAGCATAGCTGTGAAAAGAGATGCCGTGTCTCCTGATGACACCACCTTGGGGTAACATGTACAAGTTAAAAAGTAATGGTCCTAAAATTGATCCTTGTGGTACCCCACTAGAGACTTCATAGTGTTTGGAGGAATGATCTTCAATAAAAACAAAGAATTTTCTATCTCTCAGATATGAGGCAAACCAGTTAAAAACATTTCCAGAGAGGCCTATGTGACTACTTAATCTATCTAAAAGAATCTGGTGGTCAACAGTATCGAAAGCAGCACTGAGGTCGAGCAGTACCAGAACTGAAGGCTTATTGTTGTCAAGGTTTATTCTGATATCATTAACTACTTTAAGCGGGGCTGTCTCAGTGCTGTGATGTGTCCTAAAACCAGATTGAAACATTTCTAATGAGTTGAGTTTAAAAAGGCACTCAGCTGATTAAAAACTGCTTTCTCTAAAATTTTGCTTAAAATGGAAGGTTAGAAATTGGTCTAAAACTACTGGGGGTTAAAATTTCTAGGTTCCCTTTTTTCAAAAGAGGTTTAACTAAGGCTGTCTTAAAATCAGTAGGGAAGACACCAAGCTGTAAGGAGTGATTTACTATTGCAAAAACATCTTCAAATACTGAACTAAAAACAGTTTAAAAAAGAGAGGTTGGAATTGGGTCGAGGGAACACGTAGAGGGCTTCAGTTCTGTTACTACTTCCCTGAGTGTTGCAGCATCAGCCAGGTCAAAACAGTTCAGTCTGACATTAATATTTGCACAGGGTATGGGATAAAGTGCAGAGTGCTGGTTTTGCTGGCAGATACCAGATCTAATGGCAACTATTTTATCCCAGAAGTAGCCAGCAAATTCCTCACATGAAGATCCAGGAAGCATTGCACAGTTTGTGGTTGAGGGATTTAAAAGAGAATCTATGGTGCTAAAAAGCAGTCTTGGATTTTGACTGTTACTGTTGATCAAGTCTGAGAAGTATGTTTGCCTGGAGATTTGAATTGCTTTATTGTTACATTTGATTTTTTCTGTTAGAATATCATGATCAATTTCTAATTTTGTTTTCCGCCATCTGCGTTCGACAATCCTACAATCTCTTTTAAGTGCAATGGTCTCACTGTTTTTCCATGGAACTGTCATGATCCAGGTTTTGATTTATGATGTTTCTGAGTTTTCCTATGGTTATCCTTTGTGTATTCTGTGATTTCTAGTTGACTTTGTATTTGGTTTAGTTCTTAGATGTTATCTGTAGCCCTTGTGTTTCCTTTGTTCAGCTTTTCATGTTTTATATAGTCTTTGTGTTTCTGTGTATTTTGGGCTTTTGTTATTTTCCATGTGTCTAGTTTTTTATTGTATTAAGTAATTCCCTGTGTTCCATGATTAGTTTTACATCCCTTGTGTTTCATGTGTAGTACTCCATGTATTTCATGTCTAGTTTATTTCCCTGTTTCATGTTCAGTTTTTGCTCCTTGTGTTTTATGTTTAGTTAATTCCCTGTTTCATGTTAAGTTTCCCTGTGCTTCTTGTTTTGTTTCATGTTTTAGTTTTACTCCCTGTGTTTGAGTTTCCCTCCTTGGTTCTTTGTATCCTCCTGTGTTTTCAGTATTTCTGTAGTTTAGCTTCTTGTGTCCAGTTTTCAGTCCTTGTGTGCTTCTTGTGCTAGGTTCCATGTTTCCTGTTTTATTTTGTAGTTGTCTTCCCTTGTGTGTGATTCCAGTTTTGCTTCCTGCCTGAGTTTCCCTCCACTTTGATTATCCTTCACCAGTTTCACCTGTGTCTGATTGTCCACACCTGTCTGCCATTGTTAATCACTCCCTGTGTATATAAGCTCTGTGTCTCCCTGTGTCTGTGTCGGTTGGGAGACGCGGAAGTTGGAACGTTGGTTGGCGGGAGTGTGAGTTGAAGCAGTGCTGTTATCGGATTCAAACGGACTAACTGGCTATAATTTTGGATTTTGGATCGTGCATTGGGGTGCCAGTGGTTTGAGTGGGTAGTTGGGTGCGGGATATCGGCCGACGGCCTATTGGCCCGGTACGACGGTATTCTAGCTCAGCTTCTGACTGATCTGCAGGTCCCCAGATACAAGGGAGAAATTGAAGCCACATTCCCAAAGCAGGGGAAGTTATGTCCACTCAGGACGTAAACTATAGGGGTGGGAGTGGGGAAGCGTGGAAGACTGTGAGTAGGAATAGACCCAAAAGAGATCGCACAGCTAGGGGTGATACCTCACAGGATAGTGATATTGATAATGTGCAGGCTAAAGTAAGGAGGGCTGAGTTAGACAAGGAGGTGCGATTCAAAGTCCTGATAAAAGCCAAGAGTGGCTCTGGGTTCTTCTCTGTCAGTCCCCTGAAATTGACAAAAGAGTTGAAGGATAATATTGGTGATGTGATGCATGCTACTGTCCTGAGCAATGGAATGATTTCTATTATATGCAAGACAGAGGCTCAGCAAGAAAAGGCACTTAAAATAAAAAACATCCTGGACAAAAGGGTTGAAGTGTTCAAACCACGCTCTGTCTCTGAAACTAAAGGGGTGATATACAATATTTCAAATGATATGTCAGAGGATGAGCTGCTGAGGAGTTTGAAAGGAGGGAATATAACTGGTGTGAAGCGCATGGGTAAAAATGATAGAGGCTTTACTCCCATACTTTTGACATTTAAGGATGAAGAGCTCCCCAAAAGGGTGATGCTGGGATACATGAGCTACTCTGTAAAGACCTATGAAAGGCCCCCAATGAGATGTTTCAAATGTCAAAGATTTGGGCATGTTGCAGCTGTGTGCCGGGAGAGAAGAAGGTGCAGATTGTGTGGTGATGATCATGATGGGAAAGAATGCAGAGGAACAGCTAAGTGTTGCAACTGTGGAGGTAATCACCCAGCTTCCTATAGGGGATGTACACATTATCAAAAAGCTGAGAATGTACAGAAAATAAGGAAGGAGAACAAAGTGTCTTATGCAGAAGCACTCCGAAGGGTGGAAAACACAAGCAGAGTGGGGCAGACCAGAGCAGAGCCAATCAAAGGAGGAGAAATGTTAAACAGTGATGATGTCATGGTTGTGGTCAATAAGAAAAGGCTATTGGCATTTATGGTTGAAGCAATGTGGAGGGTGAAAATGGTTGCAAACAAAAAATCAGATGTGGCAAGAGAAATTACTGCTGCAGCAGAGCAGCTGCTGGGATTTAAGGGTGTAGATCCAAAAGAGGTATGGGAGGCTACTTACTCACAAAATAAAGATGGACACACTGTAATTGAGGGACAGGAATTACTGTTGGGAAGTGATGAAGAAGAGATGGACAGCAGAGATGGGGATTATGTTGAGGATTAACTTCCTTTTCCTGATGTTCTGCATCTTACAGTGGAATGCCAGGAGTCTAATAGCAAACGGTCAGGAATTTAAGAAAAGATTAGAGGAATTCAAGGAAAAGCCAGCAATCATCTGTGTTCAAGAAACATGGTTAAAGCCAAACTTGGATTTTAAAATCAATGGATATAAATGTGAAAGGAAAGATAGAGGAAACAGGACAGGAGGGGGCTGTGCTACCTTTGTTAAGATAGGAATACAGTACAGCAGGAAAGAAGTTGAGACAGATTTGGAATGTGTAATTATTGAGGCATGGACCAATAGAGGGAAAATCACTATCATCAACCTATATAACCCTAGTAATAATCTGGAAGGGAAGCATTTGCAGGAAGTAATGGATAAAATTAGTGCACCAACAGTCTGGGTAGGGGACTTCAATGCTCATAATGAGTTATGGGGAAAACAGAAAAATGACAGGAATGGAAATATGATAGAGGAGTTTATGGATAAAAATAATCTGGTAGTGTTGAATGATGGTCAGCCAACATGGTTTAGGGAAGGGCAATCCATTTCATCTGCAATAGACATCACAATGGTATCAGCAGAGTTAGCAGCAGTGAGTGGATGGGAAGTAATGGACCAGCGTACAATGGGGAGTGATCATGTACCTATAAGGAGCAAATTTAGAAGGTGTTTGATTGAGGAACCAGAAAACCTAGCAATGGGATTTAATTTCAGGAAAGCAAATTGGATAAAGTATGAGGAAAAATTAAATGAAGAAATAGGCTTGATAGATAGTGAACATGGTATAGAGGAATGGAATAGGTCATTCTCCAAATACATATGGTCAGTAGCAGCAGAGACGATCCCTAGGAAGAAGGTCCCTAACAGAGGCTCTATGGTCCCGTGGTGGAATGAAGAGTGCAACAAAGCTGTTCATGCCAGGAATAAAGCATACAAGAGACTAAGAAGATATCCATTAGAAAGCTATGTAATTGAGTATAAGAAGTTGAGGGCCAGCGCCAGAAGGATCATAAAGGAGGCAAAGAAAACAAGCTGGAGAGATTTTTGTTGCAAACTGGGGCCGGAGACCTCTACGAAGAAAATGTGGAACTTAATTCATAGAATGTCTGGAGTATGCAAGCAGAGCTGTCTGCCTGTCCTTTGTCATAGTGGAGAGGAGGCTACAAACAATAAGGAGAAAGCAGATATGTTAGTAAAGCAATTTCAAAAAGTTCATAGCTCAGACAATGTAAGCGAGGGAAACAAAAGAATGAGAGAAGAAGTAGTAACAGGGCAAATTAGTAAGCTGCAGGCAAATAACGATAACTCAGATGCCATTAATAATTATTTTACATTAGATGAGCTAAAAAGAGCAATAAACCAAGGCAGGGACACAAGTCCAGGCAGAGATGGGCTAGAGTATCAACTTTTCAAACATGGAGGAATTTGTGTTTTAGAGGAGCTGCTTGCATTAATTAACAGTGTGTGGGAGTCTGGCAAATTACCCAGAGAATGGAAACATGCAGTTATTATCCCAATTTTGAAACCGGGGAAAAAGCCGAGTGACCCCAGTTCTTACCGACCAATAGCCCTGACATCAGTGGTATGTAAAATCATGGAGCGCATGATAACATACAGATTAGTGTACATGCTGGAAAAAAGAAGATACTTTGTGCCGTACCAGAATGGGTTTAGGCAGGGTCATTCAACAATGGACTCAGTCATGAGCTTAGATGTAGATGTAAGGAGAGCTATTGCGAACAAAGAAGCAGTTGTCGCAGTATTTATTGACATTGAAAAAGCATACGATATGTTATGGAGAGAGGGGCTATTAATCACCCTACATGATGCAGGAGTAAGAGGGAGACTATTTAACTGGATTAGGGATTTTTTAGGCAACAGGACAATACAGGTTAAAGTTGGTAGTGTGTTATCTGAAGAGGTAGAAGTGGAGAATGGCACCCCCAGGGAAGTGTGATCAGCCCTGTACTCTTCAACATTTTAATCAATGGCATATTTAGTACAGTGAGCAGAGACCTTGGTTTGTCATTATTTGCAGATGATGGCGCTATTTGGAAGCGAGGAAGGAATCTCTCCCACATTTTCAATAAAATACAGGGAAGCCTGGATAAAGTGGTTGATTGGACAAAAAAATGGGGATTTAAAATCTCTATAGACAAAACAAAGTTTATGGTGTTTGGGAATAAAAAGAAAGTGCCGGATAAAGGGCTGATGGTCAGCAGTCATAATCTAGAAAGAGTTAAGAGTTTTAAATACCTGGGAGTGTGGATGGATGAAAGAGTGACATGGAAAACACATATACAGAAAACAGTGGTGAAATGTGAAAGAATAATAAATGTTTTAAGATGTCTGGCAGGAACTGATTGGGGGGCTGACAGAGAAACCTTGTTGATGATTTACAGAGCAATGATTCGATCGTGCATAGACTATGGGTGTATGGTGTATGGGTCAGCAGCACACACAACTCTGAAAGCTCTGGATATTGTACAAGCTAAGGCCTTAAGAGTATGTAGCGGAGCATTTCGAACCACCCCAGTGTCAGCATTATTGGTAGAAATGGGAGAAATGCCATTGGAAATAAGGAGGGTTAAGCTTGGGCTGAAGTACTTGATGAAAATAAAAGGGCAAGATGAGTCTTTTCCAACTAAAACACTGTTAGACCAGCACTGGGAATTTGAGGGGAGGGGAAGAAGGATCAAAGTTAATTTTGGAGTCAAGCTAAAAGACATTGCAGGAAAGTAGGTATTCTGGAGAAGAGAGTGTGTCCCCAGTCTGCTGGGCAACTGTTCCACCATGGCTTTTTACAGAACCTGAGGTTGATTTGAGCCTTTTAAATAGTAATAAGAGGAAAAAGGATGAAGACATCGTTGACAAAATTCACAAGCATTTGCAGCAAAAATGGAGGTCACATTTGCAGATATATACAGATGGGTCAAAAGAACCAGAAAGTGGGAGGGTGGCGATCAGCATTGTAATCCCCCAGTTAGGTATAAGGGAAGGCTATAGGATATCAGATCACACGTCAGTATACTCAGCAGAGATGATGGCAGTTTTGAAGGCTCTTCAGTGGGTGGAGAACAACAAACCAAGTTATGCAGTCATATGCAGTGATTCAGCAGCAACTATACAGACAATAATAGAGACACGCTCCAAATCCAGACCTGACTTAATAACAGAAATGTGCCTAATTTTGTATAGAATTAACAAATTAGGGTGTGAGGTAGGATTCATCTGGATACCAGCACATGTGGGTATACAGGGGAATGAGGAAGCGGACATTATGGCTAAAATACAGTAAAGCAGGGAAAAGTTAAACTGGAATTGGTTTTTGGACCACCAGAATACTCATCTGTTATAAATCAGGCAGCAAAGGAAATGTGGCAGAACTCATGGGATAAGGAAAGCAAAGGCAGGGTATTTTATAATATACAAAAAAGCGTAGGGGGAAGGAAAAACTGCTTTGGGTGCAGCAGGAGGGATGCTGTAGTCATCACCAGAATAAGACTCGGACACTGTGGTCTTAGAAGTGGGCTGGCTCTGATTGGGAAACACCCCGATGGACAATGTGAATGTGGAGAGACAGAGACTGTGACACATGTAATGTTACACTGCAAGAGATACTCATCTCAAAGGAGGAAACTTTTCAGGAATCTGGGTGCAGCTGGAGAGACTGTTTTCAGCATGCACACACTGCTGAATCTGGAAGACTGGAACAATATGAAGAAGCTTCTGCAGTATCTGCACTCCATTGGAGTATACAACAGAATATGATTGAGTATTAACAGAAATCGCATGGAACAGTAGAGGGCAGCAATACGCCTTGGATGCGTCTAGTCTGCCAAAACCGAAGAAGAAGAAGTGTCTGTGTCGGTTCATTGCATATGTCTTCCCAGTGCTTGTTACTCCTCGTGCTTCCTCGTGCTCTTTTGGATTTTGTTTTGTTTCTTTGATTTTGATTCCAGTGTTTTTGTTCAAGTAAGTTCTTTTGTTTCATTAAATCTTTCTGTTTTATCTGCATTTGGGTCCTCCCTTTTGAGTTTTTTCCCCGAACCCGTGACAGGAACAGCTTTTTTAGTACTTATTTCCTTAGTTTTAATTGGTGCAACTTCATCAGGCACTGTCCTCAGTTTATAATTAAAATCAGTAACTATTTGGTCGGTAGATGAAGGTAAAACTGTTTTCTGGAAGGCTGTAATATGTGACATGAATGCTGTGGCTACTTCAGGGGTAATGTAACGTTTTTTAACTGTAGATTCTGTAAAACTAGGGACAGAGTGATCAGAGCTGTTAAAAACATGCAGTAGTGGTCAGAAAGAGCTAAATCAGTGACAGATGAAATGTTGATGTTGAAACCATAAGAAATAACCAAATCCAGGGTGTGTCTATGATTGTGAGTTGCTGTGTTGACATTCTGCGTAAAACCCATACATTCCAATAATTCTAAAAACTCTTTGGCTCTGGTATCTGCCAGGTTATCAACATGAATGTTAAAATCACCAATTAGAATGCAGGAATGATAAGTAGTGTAAATGACAGACAATAATTCTGAGAATTCTGTTAAAAACAAGGTGAGTGGTGAGTTTGGGGCTCTGTAGATTGTAACTGCAAGAATATAGGTTCACATTTTAATAGTACTGCATTATATTCAAATAAACAAAATAATCCAAAATCCACATCCTTAATTTTCAGATTCTCTCTGTAGATAGCAGCTGTCCCACCACCCCTCCTCCCTTCTCTGCTGGAAAAAGAGAAGGTGTAGCTGGGTGGGCAGGCCTCTATGAGTGTGGCTGGTGCATCTGTGCCCAGCCAGGTTTCAGTCAGAAAGAGACAATCCAGGTTATGATCACTGATTATGTCATTGACGAAAAAGGATTTATTTGCCATTGCCCTTACATTGAAGAGTCCCATTTTGAGTTCTTTTCTTTTTGATGCAAGGATAGAGTTTCTGTTAATGGGGACTGTCACCAGATTATTGAAGTTTGGACCCTTTAAAGACCTATTGGTAATGTTATGACGGTTTGAGATAATGGTTTAATAAAATCAGGAGGGGTAGGTAGTCATGGGAATATAAACTCTGCTATATTTTGGGCGAGCATCTGAGAGCCCCTGTGATTAGGATGCAACCCATCCCGTTTGAAAAAAGCAGGACGCCCCCAGAATAAATCAAAATGTTCCACAAATTTGACCTCAAGTTTTTCACAGGCCGACTTTAACCATGCATTTAGGGAGAAGAGGCGGCTAAATTTCTCTATGCCTTTGTTAAGTGTTGGGAGAGGTCCTGAGATAGCATTGTTTTTACCAGTTGCTTTCAAAGTAGAAATAAACGTTGTAAAATTGTCCTTTAAAACTTCTTACTCATGGCAAGAAGTGTCATTGCTGCCGATGTGTGCCACCATGGTACTCATGTTACTGTACTTAAAAAGCACAGCTGGAAGCTGGTCGCTGAGGTCCATAACCCAGGCTCCAGGTTATGGACAGCTTGTTGGCCCTCTGGATGGGAAATCTGAGTACAAGAAAAAAAAAAAAAACAAGTCAGAACAGTCAACTTACATAAAGTATTATGCACATTCTGCAGGAAGTTTTCTTTTCACCAAAGCACTGACAGCTTAAAATAACACATTAACGCAAAGCACACGTTCGTCAGGGATTCTGCTAGCACTTTGGCTAACATATTGCCAAGCTTGTGACTAGAGTTATGATGTTCATGAACGATGCGAATCTTTTGAATGGGTCTTTAACACGAACGACAGGAACTGATTCACAGTTGTGAGCCGTTCGTTTTTTTTATCCCTTTGTTTCACACTGATGCACACATAAGCTCCTCCTTTGTTACTCCACAGAGTGAGAGGACCATACACCCAAGGGCAGTTCAGGAGTCCTCTGCAGGGTTTAACATTTTTACAAGGCAGCTATATGCACTACAACAGGTCACCAGTCCATGGCAGTGTAAATACTGGTAGTATTAGTAGGCCGTATGTTCATTTTTCTTTTATTTATTATAGTTTATCTATTTTTCTAATACTTCAAATATTCTTTTTTTTTTTTTTAAGTATTGAGTTTTTCTAGCAAAATATTCTTGTGTAATATGTTTTCTCTAAAATTTGCTCTAAAATCACTCAGGTGTACTACATACTATATGCATGCAATACTAACAGCACAGAACTACGCAGCATGTGGTTTTATATTTTTCTCTTATTTACTAAACTTCTTAAAGATGTTTTCAGTGATCTTATCAACAAGAGAATATATATATGTGTGGGATGTCTATGATTCTGACCCAAATTGTCCCCTATCATTCCTTCCAATGATTATTTCCCGGATAAAATGAGTTAACCCCTGGCAAGTTTCTTAAATAATAAAATATAAAATGAGCCAGTTTTTTCAACGGCTCTTTGAGAGGAACGGATCCATAAGATCCGGCTCCCTTCAAAGAGCCATAAATCCCATCTCTACTTGTGACAAACCACCCCCAAGGAACGCCAGAGTCTCAGTGGAGCTGGGGTACATCTTGAGATTTTTATTTAAATTGATATATTTCTATACGAGATATGACACAGGACAATATTGTTATATTGATATAATTAGATTTACGTTAAAAAACATAAAAGTGAGTCCCCATTTTGCCTACTTCTCTTGACTCTGTGTTGCTCCTTGTCCTTCCCCGCCTCCCTCCCCCTCCGAAACTTCACGAAACTCAATGACTCAGCCCCCCCCACAACAACAGAGAGACAACATGCAGCCTGCTAACAAAACAAGTGTGGTCGAAGAGTTAGTCGGTAAGAAGAAAAAAAAGGCTCGATCATTTGGAGGTGGTTTGGTTGTTTTTTGTAGAGTGTGCCGACAACAAGTCGCAACTGAAGGCTTGAGCACAACGAATCTCCATCATCATTTACAGCAGCAGCACAGGGTGCAGTACGAAGAGTGTGGTGGGGCGCATTTACACCGGAGCAGTTTGGTCCACTTTAGACAAACTCTGGTCCATTTTCCCTGATAGTCCTGTTTGTTCAGAGTGGTGTGAAAGCTTACATGAACTCTGGCCGATAATGGATATTTACCGTGTCAATATTGGTTTAAAAAAAAAAAAAAAAAAAAAAAAAAAAAAAAAAAGATCTGAGATGATCAAATTTTGTATATACCGAAAAATCGTGCAAACTGAATTTTTGAATATCTTCCTTTATTTTCAAAACGTGTTTTGATTCCATTTAAGGAGGTAACAGGGTCACCATAAAACAAAAGTAACAGCGTTACTTATAGTAGGGATGCAGGATATTGGATTTTTCCGATATCTGATATGTCGATATTTTAAAACTCATTTTGGCTGATCCCTATATTGATAATTAATAACATTTTTTTCCACTGTAAAAAACACCAATTCCATCTTGGACTACTTTTTTTTTTTTTTTTTTTGTAAATATTGGTAGTATATTTTTTTAGAAACTGACAAATCATTTGAGTTTTCTCAGAAATTAATGATATATTGTTTTTTTTTTTTTGTTTGTTTGTTTTTGTTTCAAATACAGCCATATAATAATGAAAAAAAAACTTGCAGTAATGTCTTTGGGTTACATGTGTATTACATGCTTACATGTATTTTTAACAGTACAGCCAAAGTCATCTGCATCTTTGAGGGCAATAAACAGCAGCAAAATAACCTGCTGACACTGAGCTCCACAGTGCAAAACAGAAATAGCTTATAAATTTAGATTGTTTCTCCTTATTACTCAGCCAGTTTGCAAGATGGCTCCCTGAGATACTCCTGACAAAGTGCTTTAAATAACATCAACAACAAAAGATTCTTAAATGCAAAAAATCTAGCTATAGTTCAGAGCCTAAATATGATTTAAAGTTTTGAGACTCAAGACGAACAACAGAAATAAAACTTCAACTAAAGTAGTTCTCCTGATTCTGTTTTAAACAGCAAAAACTAACTAAGCAGCCAAGTTTAATGGGCTTTTCACTGTAAACAGATCTGTAACAACCCAGTGAAACCCACATCTCTAGTGCTGGACACACTTTCATGCACCTCCGAGTGTGCACAGGAGACTGTACACAGACCTGGCACGTTTTTCTAACATAAATAGAAACTCACACGCAGAGAAAAAAAAACGTGACTTACAAACACATGGACATATTTCAACCTCTATCCCTATCTCTGACCTTTCCTGTCACATCAGTGAGATGTGATCACAGGTTCACAGACATATACTTGTACTGTCTACAAGTATCATATACAGGGTCAGACATTAAGGTTTTTGCCTACTTGCCCTTCAGAGCAAGTGCTTCTCAAATATACTTGCCCAAACTAAATTTCTACTTGCCCTGTCCAGGAGGTACTTTTTCTGGCTGTCAAGTGCATACATTTTGCTCACAACATACTTAGAACTAAAATCCATTGCCTGTCAACTGTGGAAAGCAATACACAACACTTCTTTCTTAAGAAAATTGTATTTATTGTATTTATGTAGCTATGTGTTAGCCCAATGAAAATTATATTTAACTTTGTACAGATCAGTGCAATGTGAAAGCTGCACCAGGTTGTTTTCTTAAGAAATTCAAACTCAGGAATTTATATTTACAATACTAATAAGGTAGTAATACAAACTCAGAAATATTTTTTGTAACTGATGAAACCAACTATCCTCAGAGGAAAATGAGGTCAGCAAAACACTGACACTAGAGAGGTGGCAGGGTCTGCTACATATGCACCAAGTATAAAATGGTGCTTTTCTTCTGTTTCTATTCGGTTTATTCATCATGAAACTGAAGACATTTTGCTGACATGTGTAAATCAACCAATTAAGATTTTTCTTGTTTGATTAAAAATGTCTTCCCCAAAACTACATAGTGCTCCTTTTAAGTGCTATTTCACAGTTCCACCCTGTAACTGTAACAGTTAGACCAGTGGTACTCAACCTTGTTCTACCAAAGAGCCACATTGTCTAAAATATACTTTACCGAGAGCCACAATTCAAACCGGGAATGTAAGGTAGATAATAGATCAGTTAATCTGTAGTTGAAATGAAATAAAACTGTGGATTGGTGGATAATTATGAGGTTAATGGGATACAAATGTCTGTTCAGAGTCAGAAGAACCAATCTGTCACTGATAATGAGCATATATTTATTTTATTTATCACTGACATCAGGCTAAAACCTTGTATCCCTGAAAAGTGATCATTTTGACGATAACAGTCTTTGGCCCAACACCAGCGTTATGCAAGTTTCACCTGGCCGAAAGATTTTTTTAAGATATTAGAATGAGCTGAGTTTGAGCTCTGAGATGCTTTTTAAAGAAAATGATGAATGATGGTTGGCTATTTGAGTATTTATATCTCACATTGGGGCATTTACTCTAGTTCTGTGGCTTCATTAACATAAAAGAGATACTTTCTCATTTTTTCCACTCATTATTAATTCTTTAGTTAAAGGGGGAGGGGCCTTATATTGGTCTTTGCCCTGGGCCTCCAAATGACTAAAACCAGCCCTGCCTCACACCTGCAGCTCTCCAGACACATCGTTTCACCCTGCCTCATTTTGCAGCTTTGGTTTTATATTTCTGCTCTTTTGACAATATTTATGATCATTAGTGCATTAAAGATCAAATAAAACACCCACATTTGGACACATTTCACTAGATATCAGCTATCTCCAAGTGTGATCTGTGTGTGTTATGCTCATTGATGATGCACATCGGCATAATTGTCAAAAGATCTTGGTGCGAGAGAGCATCAACAGGAAGTGGCCGGAGAAAAAGTTAAAACGAGGAAATAGGATACTTCACATTAAACACGACAGCCCACCTCAATGAAGGAGCAAACTAAAGGAGCAAACCGCTCTTCCCTTACACATGCTCCTCCGTCAAGCGGATCCGACAGTAATAAAATATGTTTTTAAAATAATAAACGTTTCAATTTGGAAGTTAAAGCCTGTCTTCTCTATGTGGGTAACAGATTTATTGGTGTGACCTACCATGAATCTTTACTGATGACAGTGTTTACTTTCATAAAGGTTTTTACTTAAAGTTTGTGCAGCTGTCTGGATGTCAGCAGACATGCTCAGCCAATGGAGGCAGCGACACACTCCATCTAGCTACTCAGGGGCTCCGTAGTAACAGAAACAAGATAAGAAAATAATAAAATAAATTAATCGAAAAGCTAGAAGTCATGCTTGCCCAATCGGGAAAGTCCTTACAAGTTTTGCTTGCCCGTCAGCTTTTTGAAGTTGCCCCGGGCATTCAGGCAAACGTTTATGTCGGGCCTTGATATATCTCTTCAACTACAATGTGAATAAATCTGGTGTCAAAGTAAAGATTCTGACAGAAAATGGAAGATATGGTGAATGGTCCAGGGCACATGTGTATAATCTTCATCAGAATGATCCTCATCTTCACTTTAGAAACAAGAAAAAGAAAACAGCCGTGGTTGAAGTTGACATACTCATTCACTATCCATCATTAAAACTAAAATCAACAAACAGACCACCGTAAACTGTAATAAGAAAGCGACATGAAATATTATAATTTGTTCATAATATACTGCAATATCAGAAAGATGCCTTAAGAGACTCATAACCAAGCAGAGCAGTTTGGTCTGCTTTAAACAAACTCTGGTCTAGTACGGTTCATTTCAAGTGGTGTGAACGCTCACACGAACTCTGGTGTGGACCAAAAAAGTGGACTCTGGTCCGCTTGAAACAGGGGGTCTCGGTCCGCTTCCTAATGAACCCTGGTGCGGTTCGTTAGAGGTGTGAAAGCAAAGCAGACCAACTTGTGAACCAAAGGCAGGAAGTGGCATAAAGCGAAATGATATATGGATTTATATGTGATTTAATACGCTCAAGTACATGTTGGTACCTTGTTTTGCGTCTGTGTATCCATGGCAACATGTGTTAGTCCATGCTTATTTATACGTCTCACGTAAAGGACGACATGCTGGACAGCTCACCACCTTGCTGGCTGCTCATAATGCTGAAATGCAAGAGCAGAAACCACAAGACAGAGTAAATTCAGTGTTTTTTCATTGTTTATGTGGAAGAAAAGACAGGCAGAAGGAGTTTTGTCTTCTTTTATGCCTTCTTTTCTTCTTGGTCGCCTGTTTGTTTGCGGTGAAAGCGCCCCTGGCGGGCAGAGGTTGTAAGGTTCAGACGGTTTGGTCCGTTTGACCAAAGAGAGCAGTGTGAATGTGAACCAAACCAAAGGGAAGTGCAACAATGTTGCCATTTCTGTTCCAAAATGGACCAAGTCTCCCGGACTACCAGGTGTGAAAAAGTCACGTGTTTTCCCTGCACGTCAGTTTGTTTTTTTATTTGTATATAAACAGTGCTGTCATGTGATGAATTGAATGAGAGAATGAGAATGAGAGAGAGACAGATTCCTGCAGAAATTTATTGCACGACAGCACATTTTCTGTTTCATATACAAACCAAAATACAAACTCACGTGCAGAGAGAAAAACATGACAGGGGCACGTGTATAATCTTCATCAGAATGATCCTCATCTTCACTTTAGAAACAAGAAAAAGAAAACAGCCGTGGTTGGAGCTGACATACTCATTCACTATCCATCATTAAAACTAAAATCAACAAACAGACCACCGTGAACTGTAATAAGAAAGCGACATGAAATATTATAATTTGCTCATAATATACTGCAATATCAGAAAGAGGCCTTAAGAGACTCATAACTAATTTCTATAAATAAACGAAATGAAAAGAAGTAATGTTTATGTATATTTATATTTATATTTTATATATTTAATCAACAATAAAATTATAGTGCACCAGTTTACTGTAGCCTACTAATGATAACATTAAAGTAGTAGCATTTCACTTTTTACTGTAAGACATGGTTATAATTTCCTACACTGAACTGACAGTCCTAAATCATTTATCCTGTTTACTTCTGGTATTTGATATGCATTGAAGAAGAACACTTATTTTAACCATGGCTTAAGTCTGTTGCTAGGTCTTTGTTATGTATTTTGTAGGATTGACTCTCTTGTTGAGCTTCTATTGAATTAAACTGCCAAACACCTTTAGCGTTTAATGTGGTTGTTCTACCAGTAGTGGAGCTGCCCACAGGAACAGGTATACTTCATAAATGTGAGGGTGTCAAAAAGTTTTAAAAATCTTACTTTTGATAGAATTATTAGAGTGTGTATTTTGTCACCATCTAACTTTCTGTAACTCGGTTATACTTGAGTTAAGCGGGGTACACACAAAGATAATCGGGCTGTTTTTGTCCCAAATTTCCCCGTTCCCGACCAAGGACGGCAAACGCCCGAGAATCTTCAGCGGGGTACACACATAAGGATTTTTTTAAATCCTGAAACTTTTTTTTTTTTTAATTTTTTTTTTAATTTTGTAATTTTATTTTTATTGGCAACCAAACTTGTACATGTCATTTAACATTTTACAGCTTATTTGGTTTTCCATTTTCTTGCTCCTCAACATGTTGTCACCAAAAAGTTCTGTATTTACAGCACAGTAGAAGCATGAGTAAAGGTTAAGGTACATGTCCAAAATCCAATCCAGTTAAAGTCCTTCTGCATTGACTTACAACATGTAAGCTTTGGTGCAATACAGTCAACAAAGATACAAATCAGAACTATTTACAAAGTAACTGTGGGTAATGGTCCTATCTAGCTCATATATTTACAACTTCATCAAATTCACACCTATTGGGTTTAATATATTCTATCCAGCTTGACCATATATTAGTGAATTTGTCATGTTGCAATCTTAGGGAATATGTTAATTTTTCCATTTTATATATTTGGTAGATTAAATCTACCCAATCTTCAATCGAAGGTGCTTGAGGCTTCAGCTACCTGCGAGTTATGGCTTTTTTACCTGCAGCCAACAGGATCTTAATAAGGGTTCTATTACTGGAGTGTATTTCTTCTGGGATGTTGCAGAGATATAAAACATCAAATCTGAAAGGGATAGTTGATCTGATTACTGCCTGAACAGTTTGATGAATGCTTTTCCAATACTCCCCAAGTGCAGGGCATGACCAAAATACAGGGAAATGATTCCATGATGATGATGATGGTCTGACATTGTCTCCAGCATTCTGTGTTGATCATCCCATGACACTTCTGATGAGGAGTGATGAAGAATCTAACCATACTTTTCCAACAAAATTTTCTCCAGGATAGAGAATTTTTGGACTGTGTTTGACATATCATGAGCCACTCCTCACTGGAGAGGATGTTGCCGCTCTCCCTATCCCATCCCTCTCTGATATACATTGTCCCTTCTGCTTTTCTATTCATGAAATAATTATATATCCTGGAGAAAATCTTAGTGTTGTTGCCAGATTTGTAGGCTGTCACAAAGATTTTCAAAATCCCCTCTTCTAAATTTGCCAAATTGAAGTCTTTAGTAATATTCTCAACATAATGCCGTATTTGCAAAAATCTGTAGAAATCTTGTTGCTCAAGGTTCAATTCTTCTTTTACAGTTTCAAAACTCTTCATCACCCCTTTGTGTAACAGAGTGCAATATGCTGTAATACCTTGTCCCACCCATCTACAGAAACTTTTATCAATTGAATTAGGGAAAAAAATCGCTATCGAAGGCTCACCACCTCAATATTTTGGAGGACTCCTGTATTTGACATAGCTTTGGAGTCTCTCTCGAAATTTTCAAGGATAGAATAATAAAGAGATTTGTTTTATCTGAAATAAAGTCCAATCATTTTACATCCAAAATCATAGCTTGAAGTGGGACAGTATTAGAAAGTGCCAGTTTCAAGTCCTTCCATCTTGCAATATAACGAGGGTTACACCAGCATATAAGAGGCCGAAGCTGAGCTGCATAGTAGAACTCCAACAAGCATGAAAGACCCAATCCCCCATACTCTTTTTTTAAGTTGTAAAGTTTTATATTTGATTCTTGGCCTTTTACCACCCCATTTATATATAGATATGAGTTTATCCCATTCTACAAAGTGTTGTTTTGTCACCTCTACAGGCAACGTTTGAAATATGTACAGCAAGCGGGGCAAAGTACTCATTTTAACAGATTAAATTCTTGAACTCAGGTTCAGGAATGGAAAAAGATGCCATCTTTTTAAATCCTCTTTTAACTTAGAATTTAGAGGGCCATAATTGATGTCAAATAAACTTGCTAGGTCTTTTGGTAGGTGTACTCCCAAATATTTAATAGATTTTGCATCCCATTTTAATTTATATTTTATTTTGATTTCCTTAGTGGGTTCATAAATAAGACAAAGAACTTGTGTTTTGGAGACATTAAGCTTGTAGCCAGACATATAGCCATATTCCTCCAAAAGAGACATAAGTTTAGGGAAAGACTGATTGGGTTTTTCCAAAAAAAAAAACAAAACCAAAACAAAACAAAATATCATCTGCAAATAGCGCCAATTTTTGCTCCCCCTCAGCAGTTAGAATCCCTTTTATATTTTCATCTTGACAAATCCATTGACTCAGGGGCTCATTAAATAAAGCAACCAGGAGGGGAGACACAGCACATCCCTGGCTGCATCCCCATTGTCTAGTAAAAGGGCTGGACAGATCACCATTAACTTTAATCCTGGCAGTAGATTGGAGTATAGTACTTGAATCACATTTATGAAATCTTCTTGAAAACCAAATCTGTGTAGGGTTCTATTCAAAAATTTCCAGCTGTGTCAAAAGCTTTTTGAGCATCTAAACTAATCAGGGCTGACTCCACCTTATTCTCAGTGACATGCCTTATTATATGTAATGATCTTCTTATATTATCTTGTGTTTGTCTGTGCTTGATGAAACCTGTCTGGTCCAAGTTAATAAGATGGAGCAGACATTTTTCAAGTGTCCTTGCTATAATAGATGTAAAGAGGCTGTAGTCTACATTCAAGTCTGAGGTTATCACACACTTGGCGGTCTTTACCTTCTTTGGGAATGAGGGAGACAATTGCTTCCCTCCACAAAGGGGGCATTTCAGAATTTCTCAGTACACCATTAAAAACCCTCACTAATATAGGTGCCAACTTGTCTCTCAAGACCTTGTACCATTCGGTGGTGAAGCCGTCCGCTCCGAGAGAGCTGCCCGTCTTTAACCTTGTAATGGCCTGATTAATTTCTAGTAGTGTCACTTCTGATCTAAGAATATCATCTTGGGTGTCTGTAATTGTTGGCAGATGAAGTGAGTGTAAAAAATCATCTATCTCAGAGTCATTTGCTTCTAGTTGCTGAGAGTACAATTTTTGGAAGAATGAGACCAAACACTGTTGGATTGCTTCCTGATCATAAACAACCTCATTCGTCCCAGGATTTATAAGTTTGTACAGTGAGCTGTCAGCTTGTTTTTTCTTCAATTTATAGGCCAACAGTTTTGATGCTTTAGCACCTACTTCCCAATATTTTTGTTTAAGAAAGAACAGTTTCTTTTGTATTTCTTGTGTATATATTTCATCAATGTCCTGTCTAACTTTTTAAACTTTTTGTTCTATCTCCAGGTCCATAGACTCTTTATATTCTCTCTGTAGTTGCTTCAATTGGGCTTGCAGATCATTTAACTTTTCTTGTCTTAGTTTTTTCAAGTAAGCTGTACGGGTGATGATATTTCCCCTCATGACTGCTTTGAGTGCATCCCAGAGCAAGGGCAGCCCCCCCCCCCCGGTATCATTTAACTCCAAATATTCTAGAATTTCCCTCACTAAAGTACGGTGGCCCTGAAGGCCAATAGGAAATAAATATTTCAAAAGCGCAAAATATATTTCAGAAAACACAAAAACATTTCACAATACACAAAAACATTTCACAATACACAAAAACATTTCACAAAACACAAAAACATTTCACAATACACAAAAACATTTCACAAAACACAAAAACATTTCACCGATCGCAAAATACATTTCACGAAACGGTAGGACCATGGTGCTTGTTTGTGATTGGCTAAACCCAAGTCTGTCCGGCATCGGTCATTTATCATGCTCTCCTTGTATCATGACATACACATTTCAATTGGAACCCTAAAATCGCGCTTAAAGTGTCACATATCGTGCCGATATGTCCGTGTCGTCGGACATATTTGATTGCAATTAAATGTTCCTTTGTTTTTTTACAGTTCTTTACACTGTGAAACACTTGTTTAGAGTGGGATGCAGTCAAAGTGGACGATGTGTTGAAATAAATGGTCTGAAATTGATCTCTCTGTACATACATCTTGTTCAGACTGGTCAATAGACAAGTTAATATTCAGTGATATGGCTATGCAGGACCTTTATTTTGAAATACCTCGAGGTGGAAGTGGGAAGTGGTGAGTGCATGTCAGCGGCTTGACGCTAAACAGTGCTGATAGAAGATGATAAAAGTTATGAAGAAAATATGTCTGTTACTCATGTACAGCAGCATGGACCCAGATTTGATGACCAACACGCCGCCAAAATACAATGACAGGACGCAGGAGGAAAAAGATGCGTTCTCAGTTCAGCGTAATGAGTGTGCACCAAGCTGCAGTATTAAAACATTCACTTAAAAGATCTTATTTTAAAAGATATTACTGACAAAAACACGATAATGATGAATAAAACAGATGATCAAAACTAATCTTCTGCTTTCTACATTCTTTTATTGTCATTTTTATTCACTGAGGCGAAATCTACGCCTGATAGTCGATAGTCAGCTCATTCGGCAAAGGAGGCAGGGGGATACAAATCCTACCGGGGGTACTTCTTTTGGCACGACACTTTAAGCGCGATTTTAGGGTTCCAATTGAAATGTGTATGTCATGATACGAGGAGAGCATATCAAGAATCACACTATATGTATTTCCCTTGTTGAAGTATTCCGCTATCAGCTCAAGTTCCTCTTTCATGCCGGTAGACACTTGAAATTTCGCGTTGGCTCAGCTATTGCGGTAAGAAGTGTAAACAGGAAATGATAAATGACTGATGCCGGACAGACTTGGGTTTAGCCAATCACAAACAAGTACCACGGTCCTACCCTTTCCGGTTTCGTGAAATGTATTTTGCGATCGGTGAAATGTTTTTGTGTATTGTGAAATGTTTTTGTGTTTTGTGAAATGTTTTTGTGTTTTGTGAAATATATTTTGTGCTTTTGAAATATTTATTTCCTATTGGCCTTCAGGGCCACCGTACTAAAGCTTCTTGAGAGCTATTTAGAATGCTCGAATTTAATTTCCACAATGTATATCTGTTTTTTTCTGTTTAAATTAATAGTAAGATATATAGGGCTATGATCAGAGATATCAATATTCCCTATATCACATCTGATAATCCTATTTCTCTCTGTGTTGTACATGAAAAAATAATCAATGCAGGAGTAAACAGAGTGTGGGTGGGAATAATGTGTTTAGTCTCGTCCCGATGGGTAGTGCTCCCTCCATACGTCTAAGATGCCCATGTCCTGCATAAAGACATTCATTTTCCAGCTCAATTTGTTTAATCTACTATTTGGTCTTGTGGAGTCAAGTTTTTCATTAAGTTGTATATTGAAGTTCCTTCAGTCTCCGTAGTCATGAGATCAAGTATTTGCTTATAAAAATCCCATTCACTATTAGGAGGCACATAAACGTTTAATAGGGGCACCATACTTCCCTCCAACTTGCCTTTGATCAGCACATATCTCCCCTCCTTATCTTTTTTTCTCAAGTATATGTTCATATGTAAGACAATTATTTATTAAAATTGCTACTCCTCTTTTTTTGCAAGATTTATGCAAGGAAGAGTAAACGCAGTTAAAGCCACGTCCTCCAAATTTTACATGTTCTGATTCATTTAGGTGCGTCTCCTGGAGGAATGCAACATGTATTTTCTCCTTTTTCAATTTGGATAGTATTTTGCCCCTTTTTATTGGATTATGCACCCCATGAACATAAAATGAAATTATTTTTGTCCCTTGTTTATTCTGCATTTCTTACTCTGGAATTCTAGCCTTCCCTTGTTGTATATGAGAGTATTTGACCATTCCACCACATGAACAAGTAACATTACTGAACAACAGAGTGAACACAGAAAGAAAACTGTTTTGGTTTCATTTTGAGCTTTTAGAGCCTCCAAACAACCAGTCTGAGCTAAGACCTTATTGGAGCCAGATGAAATTAGCTCTGAGGGAAAACCTTTGACAGAAGCAAAGGGCCCTGCTCTATAGTGAGAGTACTTATGGAGTAATGGCATGTTTTAACCTCCTTACCCCCCACCCCCCTCCAAGTTTCTTAAGTTTCTTATCCTCATCATACGTGAGAGAGAGAGGGAAAAAAAAAAAAAAGCAGAGAGATTACCTCCAAGAGACAAAGTTTTTCTTACACAAAAAAGTCCCTCATGACCTCTTGTCACCAGTGTTGGCGTCTCTCTGTAACATCTCCACATCTTGCAGGAGGCTGCAGGTCATCATCTCTCCCCTGCGCTGGCCACCCATCATTCTCTGCCAGCTGATCCTGGTCAGCTCTCTCTCCAGCCGCTCATCATCAGAAACAGATGCTTTAATTTCAAGTGCCTGTAAGTCCTCTGCTGCTTCCCTGCAGAATTGTATGTTTTTGTACCCTCCTTCAGGTGGACCCTCAGTTTGGCCAGATAAGGAGTCTGGAAGCGAATACTTTTCTCCTTCAGCTGCCTCTTAATTTCAGCATACTCATGTCTCTTCCTCTGGAGACCTGGTGAATAATCATAATCCATGTAGACTCGGTTTCCTTTGTACTGTAGGTTTTTCGTGGTTCAAGCTTTACTCAGCACCTGTTGCTTATGCTAGTAGTTGATGAACCTCACAATGAGTGATCGTGGGGGAGCATTGTTGTTAGCGATCTCTGCTGCAGAGATCGGTGGGCTCGTTCCAGCTGAAGGGTGGTGTCTCCCAGTAAACCCAAAAGCGCCTTCAGAAATGTTTCAGTCCACTACGTCATGTCCCCCGACTCCGAACCTTCAGCCACACCGTAAATCCTCAGGTTGTTTCTCCATGTGTAATTTTCCAGCTCTTCACATCTTTCCTCAAGCTGTCATTCTCGCCGCAACAGGTAGCTTAGCAGGCGAGTGGAGTGGGCCGACCCGTCTTCTGCTTGGTTAATATGACCCTCCGCATCGGTCAGGCGTTCCCCCATTTTCTTCTCGATAGATTGTTCCAGCGAGGACATTGCTGCTGCCATTGTCGTCAACTTCTCATTGTTTTCGCGCCTAAACACCCTGAGCTCAGACAATATCGCTGCGCTGGTATTGGGCTCTTCCTCATCATGTTCGGAGTTGGTGCTAGCATTAGCATCCCCGTGTTTGCACTGCTGGCAAAAGTTTGTCTTAATATCTTTGTTTTTACTGTCGGGTGCCTTCTTTTCCTTCCAAGTTTCTGCTGTAGTGGCTCATGTTGATAAAAACCATAAGTCTCACGTATCTTTTAAACTTGTAATTTCACAGAGGTGGGTAGTTTCGGGTTTAGGGAGATCTCTACTTCACTGATAGGCAGCTGCCATGTCAGTACTCGAGAAGGCGTCATTAAGAGATTTGTTATCCGTTAGAGACCCCACATATGAAGATAAAAAATCAGGCATTGAACAGTTTTGATCGTACTGTGTGTGGTGTGCTTTGATAATCTCAACACAGCACACTACACACATCATGATTCTGTCCCACCACTGATCTAGAATCTCATTCTCCAAGCCAGAAATCTCGCGTGATCAGACGTGATCTAACAAAAACGATGAAGAAACATAGCAACAACAGATAGCAACAACCTGAAAACACAGAACGCAACATGGAAGAGGACATACAAGAAGAGGGAATGATTGTGTTCGTGGGACTATTTTTAACGGAAAAATCACAAACTAAAAAAGCCAATTATCAGTACAAATTCCCTCTTAACACACCTCAGACCACAGGATAATCTTATAGGATAATCTTGTAAGACACAAGACGATTGGACGTTTGCCGTCCTTGGTTGGGAAGGGGGGGAATCGGGACAAAAGCAGCCCCATTATCTTTAAGTGTGTACCCCGCTTTAGGTCCTATAAGATTATCCTGTGTTCTGAGGTGTGTTAAGAGTGAATTTGTCCCGATAATTGGCTCTGAAAATGGTCGGGCCGTAAATATTGGACAAGTTCAATATTTATGACCAAAAATGTTGGTGTGTGGGGCAAGCCAACGACTCATGAGGCGTGACTCCATGAATTGTGATGTGGAATGTAATGTAGCCAATGAAGAAGCAAGCTGACTGACAACAACCATAGACATCATATACGCCTATCAGAGGTTGTGTTAGACATTCTACTTGTCTGTCAAAATGACGGACAGGGTTGTAAAAATTCCATCATAATGAATAATGATCAGTCAATTAAAACAATGATAATGAGACCTCTTAATTATTATTTATTTATTTTATTATGTCATCCCAAACGCAACTCAATTACAACTTGTAACATTTATTATGCAGGGCAATTTTATTGCTTATTTATTGATACGGGCAGAGAGAAAAAAATGAATACTGACCCTGCTCTCAATAGCTTTGTAAAGCATAAAATATTATTTCCCCCTCGCAGCAAGAAGAACACGCTTTTTTAACTAAATTGAAAAAAAAAAAAAAACACCGAATCGTATTGAAATTAAAACATTTTTGTTTTGTATCCAGGTTTGCCTACACTTAAACTTTTCTCCTGGGCCCCATGGACTTAAAGTAGGTGCTCATTTTGGCATAATCTAGGTCAACAAACGAGAGTGCGGCAGAGGAGATTAACATCAGGTTTTGTGTCTTTGACTCAGACAGCTGACTTCTTGTGGTTGTTTTAATTTTGTTCTGGAGGCTGAAGCCTCGTTCTGCTGCTACACTAGATACTGGAAGAACCAGTGCTACTACAGCAAGTTTTTAAGTCTGTAAACATTTCAACGGGTGAAATAATGAGAAGTCGACATGAGTCTTTGAAAGACAGGTTTCCCGGTCCTGCAAGGACCGCTTCAACAGGAGGAAATTCTGGAGCATGCGGTCCCGATGCACAAGAGAGGCAGCCTCAGTCCTGCGTGAGCTGTAGTGGTCACAGATGCGCCCCAACGCATCCAGCCCATAGCTCTTCAGCGAGCTGTCAGGATAGTGAGAGGCATTGAGTACGGTATCGATGTCTGTGATCATGCCCAGGTGCTCAAGGGGAAATCTCTTTTCTAGAGATTTGATCATCCCCGCGATGTACTCAGTGCACAAAATGGAAAAGGTCTGCGCGTCAGCCTGTGTGAGAGTGATGCCACAGAACTTGCCATCCTGCAAGGCTTCGTTGCATTTTATTTCCACCTTACTTGCAGGTGTGAAGAAAGAAGTCTATTCAGAGCCCTAACTTAAATCATAATGCACGAACTTCAGTTATTTATTAATCTAAAATATTTAGGGGTATTGTTAATCTCCTGCATAACAAGCCTTTTGCTTCATGTATTTTCGAATGTGGCAAATGCTGTTTAAAATAAGCTATTATTGTTGCTTACATCTGTAAGATTACTTTCCAGATAGTGTATTTGACAGCAGCACATCATATTTCACAAACTATTGTGATGTTTACCAGCAATGACTAAGTCACAGAAAAGAGTTTTTCTGTTTTTGACAAATAAGGGAGCAATTTTTCATTATAACAATTGCCTATAGGAGGTTTATAAGGAAAGTGTAGCATGATTTTTTTTTTTTGATGTGTCAACAATAACTTGAATAGGCTAAATACAACCTGCACCAAAATTATATCTAACACTAGTTACCTGGTTCATTCATCAAGTCTAACGATGGTCATGTTTAGGACAGGCTGGATCGAGGAAATGTTTGGAATTTCCCCTTGTGGGACTAATAAAGGAACATCTTATCTTATCTTATCTTTACGTCTTCTTTTCGAAAAGTTAAGTTCATTTGGTTCACTACAGCCAAGACGTCAGTAAGTAGATGAGTCAAGGCAGGGAACATGTATGTTTGGATGTTCTTCCTCAAACCCTTGGTAACTGGGCAGTGTTTTGAAGCTTCCTCCTCCTCCAGCTCTAGCACCAGAGCTACCCAGTTGGCACGTACACCCTTAACTTCCCTCTCCAGCGACAGCCAGTGCATAGCCAATGGTTGCTTCAGGCTCTGCAGATCATGTTCCTCCATTTCTTGTTGGAGTTCTTTGAGCCTGTGTGTTCGAACAGGTGAATTCTTGTAGTATGTGTAAATGTTGTTGATCGTGGTCACATACACACTAATTTCACGCACTGCTCCAGAGGCATCGCGGGCAGCCAGTGCAGTTCTGTGGGCACCACAGTGAGTATTTACGAGGAAGGGACAATCATTCTGACATAATTGGTGTGCAACTCCAGCCTTTCGGCCCACCATCATATTATCTCCATCACTTCCCAGTCCAACGACCCGAGCCATTGCCACACCGCGGCTCCTTAACGCATCCTTTTTTTTTGCCATGAAGCACTCAGCAGTTCCACTGGGTATCATATAGTTACCGGTCAATACAGTCTCAGACAGCCCATTCTGCTAAAGTGTCAGGTATATTATCAGCATCTTCTCCACTGTGATATTAGTAGTTTCGTCTTTTACTCCCAGGAACCTGCTCTTGGCGATGCGGTCATTGATGACATTGGTTATTGTCATAGCAATGGCTGTTTCTGTCTGACTGACAATGTCGTGATGGGTGTTTGTGTGTGCAGAGTTAAGGTCTCAGCATCCGACAGTCTGTAAGAGGTTTGTTAAGTTAGGGTACAGGTGGCTCGGAGTATGTGTATTTGCCATGTGCAGCACAACTTTAAGTTGCATTTTTAATGCCTCGTTACATGCAGCCTGTGACTTCTGTACATGCTTTTCCATTTACTCTGGCTGACAATCCTGGACGCTTCAATGTGGTTAAGGCTACTTTTATGATCATTTAGCGCAGAATTCTGCATAGTCTTGCACCCTGAAGTCAATCCATTCTCATGTTAGCTTTTCTGCAGATATCACAGAACATTTTTCCACCTTCCCGCTTCAGCTGCAGGAATTCCTCCTCCCACTGAACACGATATTCCCTCCTGGCCCCTCCCAGCAGCTGCTCGCTTGTCCCATAGCTTCTGTTGTTACTGGCTGATCATCTTCATCATTATAATGTGCTACTTCAGCCTCCTCCACTGCATCAGTCCCTTGTTTTTTGCCACATCTCTCACCATCACTATTAAGTATTGGGCTTACTAAAAAAAACTCCGTACACTCAGCTGCTTCAACATTTCATAGGCCGGTAGCAGTGCCAACCAATGCAAACGTTAAAAGGATAAGGCAAGCCAGCATGTCAGACGACGTTGTGATGCATGTGAGATCATAAACAAGACAACACAATATCTAATTAATTATGCACGCAAGCCACCAACTGGACAGGGGGTCTACTGCAGGTGCTGTATGTCATTAATGAGTGGCTGTGTGACAATGAAAGTGATAGACTGGATCGCTCTGAGGGATTCTAGTCCATCAAAATGATGGGCAATCTTCAGATTTTTCCGTCATTGCTCAAATGATGCAGGGACAACCCAAACAAATCCCCGCCCACTACTCAGGTGCTGGTGCTTCTCTCACTTTCTACATACACATGGGGATTCCCTTTCAGGGCTGACATCACCAGACTGCCCACCTTCGCATTTCCTGCAGCCATGAGCAATGCTATTTTGAATATGTGGGGATTAATTGAGCGTACTGTTTGTGATCCTGCATGCTTTCAGTAAATCAGTACCAGGACAGAATCTGTCCATGCGCGTGGGTGACAGGTGATGCAGTAGAGGGATTCTTTATTTATTTTATCAGCAGTAGGAGAGGTAGGCGAGTGATAGATGGGCCAAATCTGTAACCTTGAAGCTCGACTTGATATGAAATAGGCTAGTATTCAACCCAGTTTATGAATAGATCCGGCTTAGTGGCTATATTCTGTATTTTATGGTGGATCCCTGCTGTACACAGGATACAGAGACATCATGCAGACCCCGCATTTGTGCTCTAGATCAGCACTTTAGGCAGAGCCAAGTGACTCTCAGGTATCTGTTTTTGCATGTGTCTCTGGTAGCCTTACCCACGGGACTGCAGAACGTTTTTCCATTTTAGGATGGCTGACGTGTTATAATGCCAGAGCCAGTAAACAAAGGACTAGAATAGGATGAACTGTTACGGACTGAAATTAATATTTCTTTAGGTCAGAACTTTTCGATCACAGATTGAAGCAATTTTTTAGGTGATACATATTCCTGCTTTGACTGATAAAATTCCTGAGAAGTGCATAAATGTCAAACACTCAAGTAGATCACCACGAGAATCGAACCCGGTATGCCTGTTCCAAAAACCATAATGCTACCCCTCAGCCATATCATCTACTTATAAAACAACTGTTCTAATATCATTTAGATAAATCAACATTGTTCAGTGCCATGTAATGTTGTGATATGATTCTGGATAAAGGATGTCATTATTTTCCTCATCCTTTTAAAGAAAATATGAACAATAACAATATAAGATAATTTTTCTCCTAGTCATTGATGTGCGCAAGTTAGTGGACTCGAGTCCTAGTCGTGGACTCTGGTCCTCATCGCTCACGAAGCTCATTTATTTGCACCGAGCTGTAGACGACATTGTGTGCAGCTGGGCATGTCCTCTGCTGCTCAGTTGCTGAGAATGAGGACGTTACGGTTTCAGGTGATGATAAAATATGATGCAATATACCAGTTGCTTGCTGTAACACACGTAACTACTCCTCAGGCGCCATGCTTGTTTAAGGTTCAAATGCTCGTTTAGACATTGACCAGCCTTGTAAACCTCTCAACCAATCAGAGCGCTTAAAAATGAACTGCCTTTCGTTTCCACTATACTTAACTCTCACATACGTATATTCTCCTTGCACACTCATATATACTTCTCTCAGGTACATATATTCTCCTTGCACACACATACACCGCGTTCCACATTATCATGCAAATGATATTTTTCTCTGATTTTCCTAAATATTAATGCAAATGACAGAATATTTTTCAACTCATCAGCCATTAGAGCATAATTCAAATGTTTTTGAACAAACTTCATAATGACAAAAATTATTTAAAAAAAAAAAAAAAACTCAAAATGCACTGTTTCACATTATTAAGCACAACAGCTTTTTAAAACATTTTATTGGTTGTAAAGACCTGAAAATGGTCATTTGTAGAAATTGCAGCATTAGGAGGTCATATTTACTGAAATCAAAGCTATTTCAATCAAAAACATCTGAACAGGACAAGTTCCATGTTAACATAGGAGCCCTTCTCTGATATCACCTTCACTATTCTTGCATCCATTGAACTTGTGAGTTTTTGGAGAGTTTCTGCTAGAATTTTTTTTCAGGATGTCAGAATATCCTCCCAGAGCTGCTGTTTTGATGTGAACTGCCTCCCACCCTCATAGATCTTTAGCTTGAGGATGCTCTAAAGGTTCTCAATATGGTTGAGGTCAGGAGAGGATGGGGGCCACGCCATGAGTTTCTCTCCTTTTATGTCCATAGCAGCCAATGACACAGAGGGATTCTTTGCAGCATGAGATGGAGCATTGTCATGCTTGAAGAAAATTTTGCTACAGAAGGCACGGCTCTCTTTTTGTACCATGGAAGAAAGTGGTCAGTCAGAAACTCGATATACTTTGTCGAGGTAATTTTCACACCTTCAGGGACCCTAAAGGGGCCTATCAGCTCTCTCCTCATGAATCTGGCCCAGAACATGACTCCGCCCCCTTCTTGTTGACATCCCGGCCTCATTGGGACATGGTGGCCATCCACCAATCATCCACTACTCCTCCATCTGGACCATCCAGGGTTGCACGGCACTCATCAGTCAACAAGACTGTTTGAAAATGAGTCTTCATGTATTTCTGGGCCCACTGCAACCGTTTCTGCTTGTGAGCATTGGTTACGGGGGGCTGAATAGTAGGTTTATGCACGACTGCAAGCCTCTGGAGGATCCTACACCTTGAGGTTGGTGGGACTCCAGAGGCACCAGCAGTTTCAAATACTTGTGTGCTGCTTTGTAATGACATTTTAGCATCTGCTCTCTTAATCTGATGTATTTGTCCATCAGAAACCTTCCTCATTATGTCTTTATCTGCACAAACCCATCTGTGCTCTGATTCAGCCACAAATTTCTTCACAGTATGATGATCATGCTTAATTTTTCCTGAAATATCAAATGTTTTCATTCCTTGTCCAAGGCATTACACTATTTCACACTTTTTTCAGCAGCAGAGATCCTTTTTCTTTCCCATATTGCTGAAACCTGTGGCCTGCTTCATAATGTGGAACATGTGGAAAAATGCATTTTGAGGTTTCTATTTTTAAAAAAATAATAGTTATCATCATGAAGTTTGTTCAAAAACAAATGATGATCGTCAGCTGTTGATATCTTTTAGTCCCACTGAACCTGATAAAATGATGTTGCTTGACTGTTTGACCCCATTAAGGGTTGGATGAATGATAATTATCTCTGGTTAAATACTGATAAAACTGAGATCCTCATCATTGCCTCTCATGTTGAGAAATGTTTTGGATCCCTGTCTTCCTCTTTAAGAAAAAAAAAAAAAATCTCAGGGTTACACTTGATTATTTAAACTTTTTTGACCAAAACGTCACGTCTCTGGCCCGTTCTTGTTTCTTCTCCAAGCTGAAGTCTGTTTGGTCTCAAGCTGGGTTCGAAATCTAACCCTAACCCTATACAAACATATTTGTAGAATTAAACATATTTTGATGTAAAATATATCTCTATGAACATATCATTTCTATATAATCATGTGCTCTCAATATAATCATATAATTTCTTTACAAACAAATCAACTCCATTCATAAATCTCTAAATATAAATATATCTCTATATAATATTTATAGTTAAACATATCTTGTTGTTTTTCAGTATCATGATGAAGCACAGCCCAGATTCTCCTAAACCCAGCTGTGTGTCTATGACGAGTGATCAGTCAAAAGATGACTGGTTTAACTTCCAACAACCTGCAGATGGAGAATAGGAAATTATGAAAGAAAATCTCTCTTTAGAAATAACTCATAATAAATATCTCAAAATAAACCTCTCTATATATAAACATATCACCTCTATATGAAATATTTCTATACAAACATATCTGTATTATTATACATATTATGATATAAAATTGGCGTGTCACGTTGTAGTAACAGTGAAAACAAGTGTATTGTGCCTCACAAATAGACATCCGTGCAAAACACGGCGCGATGTCTATGGATTCAAGACTGATTTAAGGAAGGCTGGAGGCAGATAATTTGCCTTAGATGACTTTTTTCAATTTAAATCCCTCTGATAATGGAGGAATTGTTTCAGCCCTTAATATCAATATATCTCTAGATAATAATATCTATGGGTAAACATATCTTGTTGTTTTTCAGTATCAGGATGGTGCAGAGCCCAGACTCTCCTGAACCCAGCTGTTTGTCCATGAAGAGTGACCGGTCTAAACAGGATTTGATTTACTTCAAACAACCTGCAGATCAAAGGTAAGTAAACTAGAAAGTGAGATCAATATAGCGCAGACCCCAGGAGCAGCAGCTCTCTTGACAGAAAACAAGACCAAACTGGGAATTTAAAACACCATTAAGATGTCCTGGATCTTTTAAAACTGTTGGTTTAACAGCTAATGAAGAAACTGAGCTGATCTGTGACCCATTCAGATCAACCTCCAACCCCCACCCCTCCTCTGTGTGCACTACTTGGGGCTGCAAATGCATAGTAAGCATTTCATCATAATGGTGTTAAATGATGAAATGATGCTGCCCAGGCTCCATGAGGAGAATTTAGGATTTATTTAGTCTGTGTATGTGCACAGACTCACTCATAGTGCAGGTATCTATGACTTTGTAACTTTGATTTATTCGCTGCTTCATCATGTCTCGTTCTCGTCTCACCGTGTATCAGTCAAACATCCATCAGCTGTCGGCTGTGCTATCATCAGTCAGAAGCTTAACATGTGTAGCACAACAGGCTGTTGTATACTGCAGCGGTAAACTTAGCCAAACAAACTCTGTTTGAGTGCCATATAGGTTGTTTCCACCAAGCGGTCCAGTTCAGTTCGGTGCGGAACAGCATGCTTTTTTTTGCTTTTCCATAGAGCAAAAGTTGGAAAAAAAAACCCGTCTCATACCGTCCCACTTATCGACACCCTTCCATAGGTGGAACCCTTACCAAAAAGGTGGAGTTACACACACAACAATAGGGGGTTGTACCGACATCAAGTCAGCGTGACACACGCGCTCAGCTCCGGGCTGCAAAACCCAGAAGTCTCTGTGAGAAGCAGGGAAAACGGGAGAAAAACGGACTGTCTGCTTAAATCAGGAATATTTGGACTCAGCAGTAGGAATGGGCGATATCTTATTGTTTGTGGTATACCACGCAAAAAACGTTTCCATAATGAGAAAACGGCATTCAATGATAATAATGCTAAACTGTGGTTGATGGTGTATGTGTCTGCGACTGTTACGCACACATACGTCATCAACTGTGACGCACTCGTAACTTACATGCAGAAGCATAACAAACATGCCAGAGGAGTTACTCACTCCTTATTGCACAGGTGCTATGACAAAGTGAGAGAGGTGTGTGACTGCCATGTAACTTTAGGTTTTACCTGTTGCCACAAAAGCCTCACTCCACTTTGATTTGAGATCTGAAATTTATGCCCAATCAATTTCTTTAAAATTTCAGGCGCGTTTTAAATTCAAGCAGAATGTTGTTTCCTCTCATCATACGTAATCCACCGCGGCCACACCCCACAGCTGATGGTGAGAAAGTGACCTGCAGCAGCTCAAATGAGGCAGGCTCAGGGCATACAGCATGACAGTCCAAGCACAATTCTATTACATGCCCCACCCACTGTATTCAGCCTTCCCCATCAACTACAAATGCTTCTATATCCCAGTCGATGTCTTTTGGACCATCAGGTTTCAAAAATAGGAAAGGTATAGGTTTCATTCATTTAAATATAAGGAGCATCCTTAAGCATAAAAAAAAATTGCTGCTGAGAGAGAGAAATAAGGCCTGGACCCTTGCCAGGTGTACTGGTGAGCCCAGTCACTGGGTTGAATTTACCCACCTTAGAAATAAATGTACCTCCACAAGAAGGACAGCGAAAATGAATTTCTATTTGATTCTTGTTCTCAATCCCCACTCTAATCCCTCAAAATTCTGGAGGACGATAAACTCTCTTAATCGGAAGTCCTCCCCTTCATTAGCTCGTCTCACCTCAGCTGATGGCTCCTTAATAACTGACCACGAAGACGTGTGTGGTGTCAATGATCACTTTAATGCAGCTGGCAATCTATTCGAAAAAAACATACACAGGACTCCCTCTCTCTATTATTGATAATTCCTCCCAGACCACGCCAAGATCAAAATTACTCCGGAACCCCTTTTCCTCTGATGTAGTTTTTAATGCTTTATTAGCTTTGGACTCCAAATATTCAGTTGGTGAGGATAAACTTGATCCCTGGCTTTTAAAGCTTGCAGCCCCTATTTTAGTGAACTATGTTAAATATATTTTAAACCTTTTTATTATATCTTGTACTTGTTCCTTGGCTTGGAAGACTGCATATGTCACTCCACTACACAAAGGTGGTAAAACAGCAGTCTCATGTGATGCTTTTAAGCAAGCTTGATACTATTGGCTTTGATAAAAATGCTTACTGTTGGCTCAAGAGCTATCTCATGGGCAGACAGCAGTGTGGAGCACTTGGAAATGCAAAATCAGAATTAATTACTCTTGCAAATGGTGTTCTACATGGTTCTGTCCTGGGTCCAGTGCTTTTCACTCTTTATTTAAATGATATTGTATCAGCGGTGTCAAATTGTAAAATTCATCTCTGTGCAGATGATACAGTTTTGTATTGCACTGCTGATGATGTACAGTCTGCTGTGTGTTCTCTTCAGAGCTGCTTTAATAATTCTGAGGGTGCTCTAACCAAACAGGTTAGTTCTGAATGCAGAGAAAACTAAATTTATGTTCTTTTCAGGAGCGTGTGTCATAATTACTACTTTTGGTGGCTCCAATATTGAAATAGTGTCAGAATATAAATATCTTGGCATTTGGATTGATGAGATTACTTTTGAAAATAATGTTTCTAACTCAGTAAGTAAACTTTGTCAAAAAAACTGGCTTTTTCTATAGAAACAAATCTTATTTTCCTCTGCATTGTAGAAAAATTCCGGTTCAGGCAAATTTTTTCATCAGCGTTGGATTATGGTGATATTTTGTATGGGCATGCCTTGGCTGCAACTCTAAAACCCCTGGATGCCCTCTGGAACGCATAACACCCGTTCTAGTTACAACTCTCCAGGTTCAAAGGTTCATTCTGAGCTCGGCAGATATGCCTTTAGTTTCTTTGCACCATCTGCTTGAAACTCACTGCAGAGCATGTTAAAAATCTAAGAATTGGTTACTGTGGGGCATTTCAAATCATTATTGCTTAATTTCTTGTGCTCTGGTTGCACTTGTATCACCTGACTTTGATGTGCCTTTTCTGAATGATATGATGTATTTTTAACTTGCTAATGTAATTTATATCTTTTGAATATGTTTGATATCATGCATTTTCATTATTTATGTGCTCAACGTCATTGTAAATGAGGGCTCGCCCTCAATGATTTTCGAGTCTAAAGAAATAAAGATAAATATACGCAGCACAGGTGGTTGGTATGTTTAAGAGGAGTGCTGCTTTAATCCCAAGGTTTTTTATTAAGGTATGTAGGCTAGACAATGCTTAAAATCAGTATCTGCTAGCTCAGTGGTTCCCAAAGTGGGGGTCGGGACCCCCAGGGGGGGTTGCGAGATAGTGAAGGGAGGTCGCGGGATGCTCTCCAAAAAACAGTGAAAAATTAAATAAAAGTTATTAAAACTACTTAAAACACAAGTTTTGTGCATGATGCTTTGTGCAACATCGTGAACTTTCCCCCTCCAGGGAAAGTGGGGGTCCCTGATCTCTGAAGCTGTTATTTTGGGGGTCACAGGGTTAAATGTTTGGGTACCCCTGTGCTAGTTTACTTCTCATTCTCCTCCTTATGCTCTCAAATTATGCATGGATCATGGTCACAGTGAGTGAACTGTCGGTGAGAGGACAAATCACTCAGTTTGCGCTAACTTCTGACTTCTGATTAATATGTAAGGGGTGTCCAAATAATAGGCCCTGGGCCAACTGTACCCCAGGTCTTTTTGAATCAGCCTGCAAGAAATTCATTAGAAAGACCCACATAAGAACCTAAAATGTGTACTTTACTCTTTTTCTTAGTTTGACTAGGAATGCACAATATTGGGGTTTATACAATATGTTGATAAATACAAAATAAATTTAGACCACATTAAAGTTTAAGTAATTAGGATGAACCAGAAAAGAATTTAGCTGTCTGTTGGTTCTGCCTGAAGTTAAACAACTAGAAAAGCGCTCAGAGAGTGCAGACCTTCGCCATTAGCCTTATCTCCCAAAAGTGAAGAATCCTTTAAAAATTTCCTGGATCCACCCTGCGTGGCTAGCAATGGAATGACAACTCTGTAAAAAGACATCTTTGACAGCACTCATTAGCAGTCTTATAAATGTTATAGATACACATTTTAGCTTCAGCTTGGTTGTAGGCAGCACATTAAAAATCTGGAAACAAATAAAAACAAATGTTTGGGGCTCCAAGCATTTATGTGGATACCCATATCTGCAATAATCACACATTTCTACCCGGTCTGAATGATGTTGTTTTTCTCACACAGTCAGAAAGGGATCTGTGAGGTGGGGGGATCTGTATATCAATGGGAATTTGGCATTATTCACACAATTAAGAATCAAGTATGGAATTCCTGCATCCAATTTTTCCAGATACCTACAAATCCGTGACTTCATCAGAAAACATTTATCCAACTTTGAGACACTGCAAAAGCATGAATCTTTGGAGGCAATTAATCGATTTGATCCAGTTAACCCAAGAGCAGTTTCCTATTTTTATTGGATCCTGCATCACAGGATCCAGTGAGCACTTCACCACTGAAGTGGGTTTGGGCAGATGAACTGAGTATTGAACTTAATGATGAGATCTGGGAAGAATGTTTGAAGAGTATACATGCCTGTTCAGTAAATGTAAGACATAATCTTATACAGTTTAAAACACTTCATAGGATTTACTACACCAGGGAAAAACTGCATAGATTTTTTGGTAATTTTTCACACCTTTGTAACAGATGTAATTATTCAATCAGTAACCTATCACATGCCTTTTGGTCATGCAGCAAATTGTCTTCATATTGGGAAAGTATTTTTCAGTGTTTTTCAGAGGCATTTGGGAAATGTTGGAAACCAGATCCTCTTGTAGCTATTCTCGGAGCTACCGGCTCCCTAATTTCTGCTAATAAGTATGAAAAAAAAGCAGTTTTGTTTGGTATGGCAGTTTCAAAGAAACTAATTCTTAGAATTTAGAAGATGGACTTTGTACCAACCTATGATTTGTGGATGGGGGAAATGGCTAACACTTTGCACCTTGAGAGATTGAGATTTTACAAGGACAGAGGAGTTGAACTTGAGAAGATCTGGGACCCTTTGCTGAGATTTCTTAATCGAGGAAAATAGTATATGTTAATTGTAAACCATTTGCTGCGCATATTTATATTTCATGAATATATGAACATGTATATGTGTATGTATATGCATGTACAAATACATATATTATTCTGTTATGTTTTCTATTGACAAGGAAATTTGCTGTTTATGTGCACATTAGATTTGGATGATATTTCGCAGGATGTGCTGGGTACCTGTTTTTCTTTAAGGGGTGGGGGAGGTAGGGGTTTCTGTAGGTTTTTTTTCTTCTTCTGTATCTGTTTATATAAATCAATAAAAATACTATAAAAAAAAAAAAATCCTGGATCCAGACGGTCTCCTCTGTCTGATCCCAAGTTCTGATTTCCAAATCATACTGCTCTAATCACCTTCAAGCACCACTTTCAACACTTGAATGACTATGAAGTTAGTCCCTGAATCAATATCTATTTATATATTTATATAAATATAGACATTTATATATCTATATTCATGTAGGTGGTGTAGTTAAGCAGCCCATTTCATACATTGTACCTAGCCAAAAAGATTGTTTTGAATTGTGCTATTTTTTTATTGTGATTTCAATCATTATCACAATAAATACAGAAAAATAAAGTGGTAATTTTTTTTAGTCCATATCGCCCATCCCTACTCAGCAAAAATCCAGTTTCCTAGTCTGTGAATATTGATACACGGCCACAAATCAAGTTTCCTCACATTTATCTGGTCCTGATTTTAAGAACACAAAGCAGAGCCTGAAGGCTCATATCAGCCTGGTCTATCCGCATTGGATGTGAAACTAAATTAACGCTGAAGTTTTGTGAATACGAAACCTTAGAACAGTTTATTCCCTGTAACTAGTTATTAATCTACATCTTACGCTTGGTAACTTCTGAAAAGATTGCTCTGTGGTTGTTGAACATGTTTGTAAAACTTCGGGCTGCATACTATTGTCAGTATAGGGTTCTCTTATTGGCAGAAGGACAAAGAGAGCATTAGTTTGGCTTAAATGGTCATTGACCCAAAGTTTATTCAAAATAACATATAAAGTCACAATTGTCATAAATATCACCCATCTGTGTGTCTTCACCCTCACTCTGCGCAGAGATAGGACAAGGTGAAAATACAATGTGTTGTCTTGTAATATTTCACACTATTTTTAAATGAAATCATGTATTCCATCAGCTGAGGATCTGTACTGACAGCGGTTAACATAATTAATCGACCCCCTGATGGAAACAAGGCTAGAGAGTTCACTGTTAACCCTATGACCAAAGTTTTAGCTTTAGTTAAGTGTGACCTGTTTGTTGTCTTACAGGCAGAGCAGAGACACACACTTGCTCACCAAAGCACACATATTAACACACACTCTCATCTGTGTGTCGTGTCGAACACTGTTGATGCTGTTATCAGAGGAAAGACCACCAAAAATAAAATAATCTGTTTCTGTAACTTACTGTAAAAAAGCAAATATTTTATTGACAGAAAGATTTCTTGAGAGTGTCTTAAATATAAATGTCCTTAAAGGGGATGAAAAATAGTTTAGTTTTACTGATACAGCTCTTTATATTTCAGTCTGTTGTAAAAATTTTTTAAAATACTTTAAAATAATCAAGATGCTTTTATTATTATTGTTATTGTAGCAATGAGTGACAGTGTAGTACATTAAAGATGTGGTAGACTGTTAAAATAAAAGGTTTGATTTGAAGACCTTTCAAATGTACAGTTGAACTCAGAGTTGGACAAACTGTGTAAACATTGATAGCTTATTCAGAACCAGAGAAGTTATTTTAACATTTCTGAATAGACATATATTACTTTGCAATTATGATCTTCAGCTGTATAAAGGACATATTTTCCACTCATGTATTTTTTTTTTAAAAAGTATAAAAAAGTATAAAATCTCATCTCGTGAAATAAGTCACATCACACCCTTACAATATATATATGATCTCCATAATAATTTATATCCTCTCTATTTTAAACAAATCATCTAGATATATAGTTTCTCTATATAAACAAAACTGTAATTAAACATTTGCTGTTTTTCAGAACCATGATAAAGCAGAGATCAGATTCTGCTGAACCGAGATGTTTGTCCATGAAGAGTGATCAGTCTAAAGATGCCAAAATTAACTTCAGACAGTCTGCAGGAAGGTAAGAAATTATAGAATAAAAGTATAGATGTGATGACCATGTCACTGTTGTCCCTCATTCTTCATCATCTTTCCATCATCATAGAAATAAATCAGGATAGTTGGATTTTATCTTTTTAGATGAACAGTGGTTGCATTTCAGTTCATCAGTTTGTAATTCTGATGTTGAACAGTAGATGGAGCCTGAGCTCATAGTGAACATCATCTATATACAGGTCACTGTTAGAAAATTAGAATATCATGAAAAAGTTCATTATTTCTGTTGAATTAATTCAAGAGGTTAAACTTTAATAATTTCTGGATTATTTCATACAAAGTGAAATATTTCAAGACTTTTTTGTTTTAAACTTGATGATTACCATTTGGGGCCGCACAGCAGTGAGCATACCTATACAAACATACATCTAGATAGACAAATCATCTTCAAACAAATACATCATCTCTATAAAAGCATACCTATAATTAAACATTGTGTCCTTTGGAATCAGGTTGAAGAGGCAGAGACCAGACTCTCCTGAACCCAGCTGTTTGTCCATGGAAAGGGATCAGTCTGAAGATCGCGTTGTGTAAATTTAAGGTTGAACCCAGGGTGAGGAGACAGAGGAGCAGTTTTAACACATTTATTGTACAGGAGATTGTGCTGGGGTAAAGGGGAATCTACGGGTCCAGGGAGAGTGAGGGAAAATGAGGAATGAGAGTGCTGAAGCTTGGCTGCTGTGAGGCGATGAGTGAGGCACTGTAAAGAAAGAGGAGACACATTAGAAACAATCCACAGGTAATCACTAGAAATATACGAAAAGGTTCTCATGAGTGAGTGTGAGCCTGGAGCTGAGGTTACCACGACTGAGAGTAGTCAAAACTCAGGCGTCAAGGAGAGCTGCAGCATGCCTTAAGTAGGGAGCGATGATAATCAATTCGCTGCAGGTGTGGATCCTCTCCTCAACACCACGAGGGAGGGGAAAGGCCTCAGAAAAAGCATAGTGAAGTTAGCAGCCAGCACCAAGGTTTACGGAAGCCAAAAACAGGAAGTCCGCAAAATAAAATGACAATATACAAAGTAAAACACTACAGATCACCCTATTAACTTCAAACAACCTGCAGATAAAAGGTTAGAAATTATAGAATAAAACTATAGATATGTTAACCATGTCACTGTTGTCTCTCATTCTTCATCATCTCTCCATCATCATAGAAATAATCCAGGAGGGTTTGATTTTACAGTTTTGAATGAATAGTGGTTACAGTTGAGTTCATCAGTTTATGAGGACTAACATCGTTGCTGAGAAGTGTTGGAGCCACAGTGTGCTGAAATAATTGGAGTGTAATTCTGACTTTGAACAGTAGATGGAGCTCTAGCTCATAGTGAGTATAAAGACAGGAAACTGCATTCAGGTCCATGGATGAAAACATGGAGTTTTTGAACCATGTGAACCTGAGTAACCTCAATGAAATGGACATTTGATGTTTATTATTTTGAGCTTGGATGAGGGGCAACATATTGTTGGCATCCTGGTGTCCTGCTGGGCCTGTCCGGATGCTCCGCATAGAAGTCTGCTAGAAGACTGTCATCGAGAATTAATTTTCTGGAAATCCATGACCTCTCCTCCAGGCCATACCCCTCCCAGTCAACCAGGAACTGGAATCTCCATCCCTGCCGCCGCACATCCAGGATCTTGGAAACCGTAATGATCTGGGGGGTTGGAGGGGCAACGGCTGGAGGGCTCAGGTCACTAGAAGCCACCGGCTTGAGAAGGGACACGTAGAAGGTCAGGTGAATCTTCATCAACTCTGGGAGCTGCACTGCGGAAGGATTGATGATTTTAGTTATCTCAAATGGTCCAACAAAACGAGGGGTGAGCTTACATGATTCGGTCTCCAAGGGTAAGTCACGTGATGAGAGCCAGACCATCTGGCCCACACGATACTTGGGGGCGGGGGAGCGATGAGCATCTGCCAGTCTTTTATTGCGTTCAGCAGTGCACGTGAGAGCTGCCCAAACCAACCTCCACACCTCCCTCATCCTCTGAAGGTGTTCTTGGACGGATGGCACAGCCACAGATTGTTCCTGCTCAGGAAATAGAGGAGGTTGGTATCCAAGGCAGCACATGAAAGGGGACATACCCGTGGCTGAGCAGATGAGGGAGTTGTGGGCATATTCTACCCAGGCAAGGTGTGAGCTCCAGGTGACGGGGTGATGAGCGGCGACACAACACAGAGCCACCTCCAAACTCTGATTGGCCCGTTCTGTCTGGCCATTAGTTTGGGGGTGGTAACCAGAAGACAGACAACTGTTGTACCCAGCTTTCTACAGAATTACCTCCAAACCTGGGAAACAAACTGTGGTCCGTGGTCCGACACAACATCGCTGGGGATACCATGAATCCTTAAGACATGTTGGGTTAATAACTGAGCAGTCTCGAGAGCAGTGGGGAGCTTGGGGAGGGGAACATAATGGACACTCTTAGAGAACCGATCTACAATGGTAAGGATTATTGTGTTACCTTCTTAGGGAGGTAGTCCTTTAACTAAGTCCAGAGTGATGTGTGACCGAGGGCGAGAAGGAGTTGGTAAGGGACGCAACAAGCCAGCTGAAGGTTGGTGAGATGATTTTCCTCGGCACAGACAGAACAGGCAGCCACGAATTCCCGAGTGTCTCTAGTCATGCCCAGCCAGCAGAAGCTCTGTTGTAGGAACCAGAGGGTTCTCTGGAAACCCGATGGCAGGTGAGCTTAGACAAGTGGGCCCACTGGGAGACGGTGGTGCGAGCATAATCCAGAATGAAGATACAATTGGGGGGTCCGGTAAGCGGGTCAGGTTAGTTCCTCAGAGCGTCTCTGTCTTTTCAATTTCCCAGGTTGCTGCACCGATGACGCATGAGGGAGGCAGGATAAAGTCGGGTTCAGTTGATTCATGGGAAGGGAAGTCCAGCCAGGAGAGAGTGCCAGGCTTAGTGTTTCTGGAGCCTGGTCTGTAGAAGAGGGTAAAGTTGAAATGGTTCAGGAAGAGGGCCCAGTGAGCCTGGCGGGGGTTGAGTCTGCCGTGCACAGATAAGAGAAGTTCTTATGGTCCGTCCAAATAAGAAAAGGGTGTTGCATGCCTTCTAACCAGTGCCTCCACTCTTGTAGCGCCCACACAACAGCCAGCAACTCTCAATTGCCCACGTCATAATTTCTCTCCGTAGGAGTCAAACGGCGGGAAAAGAATGCACAGGGATGAAGTCTCTGAGTGATAGGGTCTCTTTGGGAAAGCACGGCTCCAGCTCCTGTCTCTGAAGCGCCGACCTCCACTATGAACTGGAGGGAGGAATCAGAGTGTTTGAGAACAGGTGCTGTGGTGAAGAGAGTCTTAAGGCGGAAGAAGGCTGTGGCAGCCTCAGGTGACCACCAATAGGAGGAGCTGGGAGAGGTGAGTCGGGTAAAGGGAGCTGCCACTTTACTATAGTCCTTGATGAATCTACGGTAAAAGTTAGCAAAACCAAGAAACCTCTGAAGCTCTTTGAGGGAAGTAGGGATGGGCCATTCGGTAAAAGCTCTAATCTTGGCTGGATCTGGCTGTATCAATCAATGCATGGACGGAGAGGAGATTTTTTATTAACCAAAAAGAAGCCTGCCCCTAGTGGCAAAGATGAGGGACGAATGAGACCTGTGGCTAGTGAGTCCTGAATGTACATCTCCATGGCAACCTTTTCTGGACCTGACAGGTTATAAAGGCAACTACTAGGGAGAGGAGCACCTGGGAGCAAATCCATGGAGCAATCGTAAGGGCAATGGGGATGAAGCGAAACAGCTAAGTCTTTGCTGAAGACTGGAGCTAAATCATGATACTCGGAGGAACACTGGTGAGATCAGGTGGAGAGGTAGTAACCTGAGGATGAGGAACAAAGGGGTTAGTTTTAGTTTTTACGGATAGATGTTGGGGCTGAGTGAGTGTCATACATTTTTAAAAACATAATCAAACAGGCTACTCTTCACTTATTTATTTATTCAATGATGATGTTTGAATATAAATCCAGACATAATTCTACACTGTGTGAAGTCTTGACCAATCAGATCAGGCAATTTTACACTCCCCTGACTTGTGTGTAGGTGCCAGTCAGTATGGTTGGGTCAAAGACTAAAACTATGGATAGTTTGTCTTCATTTTAAGCACACTATATAACTTTAGTTAGTTTCTTCCTTCCGTAAAGCTTGTTTTTTTTTTGTGTTTTTTTTTCAGTTAACTAAAATGATTTCTGAATTTTAGTTGTAGTTATTTAGTTAGTTTTAGATAACTATAATAACCTTGTCAGCAGGTGGAAGGTAAGAAATGATGAAATAAACTGACAGTTATGTTGACATGTTATCAGTGTGGTGAGTCCCAGGGGCCCACAGGCAGTGAACTTAGAGGGTCTTACGAAAACCAGTGGATCCCAAATAATTCTTTTGTTCCTTGAAAAATGAATGATTTTAACTTGGTCTTATACAAGACAGTGTTATGAGCCAATGAGGGCTAGTTTCTATAAACAGGAACAGATCTTTGTCTGGACAGGTGTTCCACCTGAAGGTAACCAGTTTGTGACCCAGAGTTGTTGAAATGTTTGAATGACAATTACAGTTTAATGACATAATGTAGTGGAGCAGCAATGAATGAGCAGTGTTAAAACGTACATTTAGTCTCAGACTCTTTGATCAGACACGGTAAAGTTTATCAGTAGGTCAGTTATTTAAGCCCAAGAGACAAGCCTCAGGGGGCTAAAGGGTTGGCTCAGCTTCTACAGTAGTGTAATGCTTACATTTAGACCATGATATTGAATTAATAGATGTGCCCTGTTAAGAATTACTGTTATAACAACGTAACAGCCATCCATCTTCCTCCACTTATCCAAGGCCGGGTCACGGGGGCAGCAGCCTAAGCAGAGAAGCCCAGATTTCCCTCTCCAAGGCCACTTCATCCAGCTCTTCCCAGGGGATCCCAAGGTGTTCCCAGGCCAGCCGAGTGTCATAGTCTCTCCAGCGTGTCCTGGGTCTTCCCGGGGCCTCCTCCCAGTGAGACTTGCCCAGAACACCTCACCAGGGAGGCGTCCAGGAGGCATCTGGACCAGGTGCCCGAGCCACCTCGTCTGGCCCCTCTCAGAGGAGCAGCGGCTCTACTCCCAGTCTTTCCCGAATGGCCGAGCTTATCACCCTATCTCTAAGGGAGGGTGGGGGAGGAAGCTCATTTCGGCCATCTGTATCTGTGATCTTGTCCTTTCGGTCACAACCCACAGCTCATGACCATAGGTGATAGGGGTGTGCCATCTAAGAAACCTCACGATTCAATTCGATTACGATTTAGGGTGCTACGATTCGATTATTCAACAATTATCACGATATTAATGATTATCATTATTTTTGATGCATCTTTTTTCCCCATTCAGGTTTTCTTTTTTTTTTTTTTCCTCACTTTATGGCCACTTCATACTTTGCAACAAGGTATATTTGTCGGTATTCATTAATTAAAGAAACCAAACAAATTTATCTCCATTATCTTTTATTTATGTCAAATCACCAAATGATCTAACAGGAACCATGGCACCAACAGGAAAATGGTGTGCCTGTAGCAGCGGCCTATACAACAAAAAGCTGCTCTTATTCAAAACAAATAAAGATTACCAGTAACCTTCCTTAAGTGCAAAACATTTACTGTGTCAAAAGCAATACTTTTCAAAAAATAGAATTCTCTATTAATAGTACAAAAAATTAACTTTGGTGGAATGAATTCCACATTTTCCAGAAAACAAAAAAGTGCCTTTAGAACTAAATAAGACTTCTTTTAACCAAAATCCTTAGTGGTTTTCACAGATTTCTGTACTAGCAGGTCTATTACAAAAAAACAATTAGCTTATTCAGCTAATTTAATCTGAACCCACACAAAAGCTAGCTTATTCAGTAAAATAAAGACTTCCAAACAAAATCCTCAGTGAGCAGCATAAATCCTACAATAAACTAAAAATGTTGCTATCCACAATCAAAGCAGCTTAAAAACAATATTCTACGACATCAGCTCTCAGAACACTTATGGAATTTGGGTTTTTAAGTAAATGGTGGATGGATAAAGAAAACAATGAATTAAATCATGCCAGGACATGTTAGTGCAACATAGAGGCAAATGTGCAGCTACTCATCATCATCGCTGTCTTCACTAACACCATTGCTGTCATCAGTCTCAGGATTGTAAACTTTCAAGTTCTTGTGCAAGAATAGGAGCTGGTCAACATGCTCTGAATTAAGTGTGCTCCGCCGTGCAGTTACTATGTCTCCTGCGGTAGAGAACACTCTCTCCACAGAGACACTGGTGCCAGGAATGCACAGGTACCTCTTGGCCAACTTAGAAATCATAGGATACAGCACTTGATTCTTCTTCCACCAGCAGAGAGAGTCCTCTGAGAGAGTGGGTGTTTCAGCATAGCAGTACTTGGTCACTTCCTCCTCAGCTCTTGCATGCGCTGACTTGGGCTGCTGCTTAGCTGTAGCAGCATAGAGAGAGAGAGTGATGGAAATTAGCATCAGCCACCAGCTGGTACAATATGATAATGGATTTTAGATTTCAAACACAAAAACTTATTTGCTACTGGGTAAATCTTAACATTTTAAAAAGTTAGATTCGTACTCTGATCAGAGAAGGCCAGCCCCAGCAGATTCTCTAGCAGAAAAGATGATGAAACTCTTCTTTTGGCAGCAGGGCTTTGGTGTGGCTCCTCCTCACTGGTTGCTGAGCTGGCTGTGTTGTGGTCTGGGTAGGTCTCCCCTTTTACCTCCACCTCTTGCTGGATGTATACACAATGAAAAAAAACAAGTAAACCCACAAAAGTTTTACTGAAATCACAGTTCCACTATCTTAAAACACAAATTCACTTTTTCTATTCATTACCATAAATCTTGTATTATGGAATACCTGTATTAGTTATTTTTTCACTTGGTCAGCCCAGAGGGACGTTTTACACATTAAATTTTTTTTCAAGAAAATTAAATAGCAGTATTACCTCTAATAATGCAGCCTCAGCAATCACTCTTCCATACATCTCCTCTCTCTCCTCCTCAGAAAGGAAAGGTAAGGCCTTAAAATGCGGGTCAAGGGCAGAGGCTGTGTAAAGAGTGTTTCTCTCCTGCTCAGTGCTGTACCGCTTGCTGAGATCCTCACTGATGGCCTGTTTTATCTCCCGGACCAGTGGTGAATCTTCAGCACCGGGCCTTGTGTTCTGGATGAGCTTGGGATGTACAGGAGCAATCAAACACACAGCGGGGGTTTTCTCCTGAGAGAAGAGAGTAGTGGCATCCTTCATGGGCTTGAGGGCAGTGATGAGATCTTCTGAGATGTCAGCTTCAGTGAGAGTGGCAATGTCTGAGTCTTTTTTTCTCAACTGAGGAGAGAGCAAGGTGGCGCAGATAGCAGGCTGTTGCTCCAGTAACCTTTGAACCATCTCGTATGCACTATTCCACCTAGTGCACACATCTGTCTTAAGCTTGTGATTTTTGAGGCTAAGCAGGTTCTGATTCTCTTCCAGAAGATGGTTGGCAGTGGTACTGCGGTGAAAAAATGAGGTGATCCATCTGACCCTGCCCAGAAGCCTTGTCACAGCAGGCAACTTGAGTGCTTTCTGAGAGGCAAGGTTGAGAGTGTGTGCATTACATTTAACATGGAGGAAGTTTCCCAGCTGAGCAGCAACAACCATATTGGAGGCGTTATCAGTGACTAAAACCAAATCTTTGTCCGTTATCTGCCATTTTTCTGCTACTTTTTGCAAGAGCTCACCTACATTCGCACCAGTCTGGCTCTCAGTCATGACTCTTGTTTGGAGGACATAACTCACCAGCTCCCAGTCGTTGCGTGACTCACTCATTAAGTGCGCTGTGACTGTGATTCTGTAGCAACTGAAGTCCACGCATCACGTCAGAGCTATCCTACATGCCTTCTGTAGTGATTCCAGTACTTTGGTTTTGGTCATGTTGTAGAGCTCGGGAACTGCTTTCTGGGCAAAATACTTTCGCTTTGGGAGTTTGTATCTGGGCTCCAGCATCCGCATCATAGCATGAAAACCCTGGTAGTTAACGACAGCATATGGACGTAAATCCTTAGCGATAAAGGTTGTGATGGATGATGAGATTCGTTTCGCCCTTTCAGAGCTGCAGGGAAGTTTTGATAATCCTTCTTCTATTGTTCGCTGGTTAGCAGCAACAAGTGGCAGATTCTCCTCCTTTTCTAACCCAGGGTGGAAGCGCGTGAGGTGCTGTCGCATGTTTGTAGTGTTAGCACTGTACTTAATTTTGGTTTTACACGCCTTACATATGGAGTAGGTTTTGTCAATGCCCTTTCCATTTTTATATTCATAAAAACCGAAATGCTTACAAACGCTAGCTTTTAATCCTGATGAGTGAATCTCATGCTCAGTAACTGTAGCAGCTGCCGCCATCTTCATCTGGTCTGTTCTTTTAAGTGTCCGGGCGGCATGCGCCACTTTTACTTTCGTTCGGCGAGAAGCCGTTGTGTTCCTGTCATTTAGTTATTATGAAAAATAATCATTTTTGAACATTTACGAATCGCTATTAAATCGTCACGTGTCGCATCGCGATGAATCTAACAATCGATGTATCGGCACACTTGTGAGGGTAGGAATGTAGATCAACTGGTAAATTGAGAGCTTCGCCTTTCGACTCAGCTCTTTCTTCACCACGACAGACCAATGCAGAGACCGCATCACAGCAGACACTGCACCGATCCGTCTGTCCATCTCCTGCTCCATTCTTCCCTCACTCGTGAACAAGAACCCCCAAGATACTTGAACTCCTCCACTTGGGGCAGGATCTCATTCAAAACCTGGAGAAGGCATTCCACCCTTTTCCGACTAAGGACCATGGCCTCAGATTTGGAGATGCTAATTCTCATTCCAGCTGCTTCACATTCTGTTGCGAAGCATTCCAGTGAGTAGCTGAAGGTCCCGGCCTGATGAAGCCAACAGAACCACATCATCCGCAAAAAGCAGAGACCTAATCTCAACGCCTTGCTAAAAAACTAATGAACTAAACTAATTATTTACACTGTAGACAAAAGATTTTTGACAAGTTCTGGGGGATTTAGGGATGCTCCCCAAGTTCTTCCAGGGGGTAGTTGTAGTTCTGTAAAGTAGCCTGAGGTTGACAACTAGAGGAGGGTCTCCATCTTTGAGTAGAGGGGCCACCACAGCAGACTGCCAAGACTTTGGAGACCTCCATTGAGCCAATGGGGTTTAAGTCAGATGTAGTGAAAATGTGTTGATAATAAATTAATACTATCAAGTAAACCTCGTAAAGAATAGGGCACCACCGCTTACGCGGATTGGTTATTTAATAACCAATAAAATATTGCAATTATTAATTAATCAAAACCTTTAATTAATTAACAAGAACATCAACTGTAAATCAATCTCATTTCTAAAGTAGTAAATTCTCATAACATTGACTCTATTTCTCTGCTTAATAGAATGAATTCCCGAACTACGACTGTCTTTTGAAGATTTATTATAAAATCACAAAATAACAGACATAAATCACAGGTTATATGAATAGATAATGTAAATGAATAAACAGAACATGACTAAATATGGTAAAGAGAAAGGATGCTAACTTAGTTGGTGAGAGTGGATTATTTTAATGATCCTAACGGAAAAATTTTAACTGACGTTAAGAATTTGGAGCGTGAATTTGGAAGAATAATAGATCTGAACTAATTTATTGGAACTTTGGAGACATCAGCACCAGAGAGATGAATTGGATCATACCAGCCGTTTGACGAAGGCGAGGAGGAGAGGACCCATCTGGAGGGGCCCGGAGGAAGGCGCCTGGCAAGTTCTGAACGTCCGAAGCTACCGCGTGCCAACTCTGGTCCGACCCGGATGGGTTCAAGCTGGGCCGCTGCGGCGCCGATGGGTCACTCAGACTGTAGGGACGGCTGTACAGACTCTTGTCCACGGACTCTGGGAAGGATTGTCTCTCGTTCCAAAAACAGCTTTTGATCGTCCAATTAAAAAAATCAGATAAACTCAAACGCATCGACACCACGTGACTGCTGGCTCACAGTGAAGTCGGTTGTGTGATAAAAGGAAAAACAAAAACTCTGCGTTACAAAAATCTGGCACGAAGCTATAAAAAGGTTAGGAAAAATCTTGTACTGGACAATAAAAATTCTAAGTCTGATTGTTTATCAGACTTGGCACAACGCTTGGATCAAGAATGGGCCTAGGAGGCCCAAGGAGACTCAACAGAGCTCTCCTCAGTGAGCATCTTCTTGGACTGTCCAGACCTGACTGCTTTCTGATCTGAACCCAACTCACTCTGCAGCACTTTCTCTGAACTGCACGTCGAACTCTACACTCTCTGAACTCTTGTGAGTTCTGAAGTTACTCTTATACAAGAGGGAGGGGTTTCAGTTTTGAAGCCCTCCCAGTGTTTGATTAAATCCACTCCACCAGATCATCAAGTTAATCGGATAATGTAGAGATAACACAACATGGTTATAAAAACTCTAGAATACTATCAATAAACTATCACTCAAACATTAGAAACACGGTTAATTGTTTATACGCACAATTATACATTAGAGAATGTTTATGCATTTGGGTGTGACGGAACTTGACCACAAGGTGGCAATGTTGATCCAGGGACGATTTTCAGTCTCTGTTCGTCAACTTGGAGAAATACCACTAAATTAGATCATAAAACCATAACTCAGTAAGGGAAGATGCCAGAGATTAGTATGGCACGTCATTCTGTTCCTTGTAAACAGACTCAACCAAATATGAACATGTCCTGTTAGAAACATAACATTTAAGACAGTTTTTTGATACTTCCAATCCTTGCAGTTTCATGTGGTTGAGATAACACCGGGAATTTACGATATGCGCCTGCTTTCTGCCACAGCTCTGTAGGAAGACAGAGTCCTTAGATTTATGAGGCATAGTGCAAAGTTTCTTACAGCTTTCAGGAAGACAGGATTTAGTCTGAGGAGGTTCACCATTTGGTTGACCAATCGAAAGATTCAGATTTTAAGGTGTTTATCTCTGTTGGGAGCTGTCTTTCATCAAAATGGCAGTTTAAGAGTCCTACTGCCTGAGAAACTCTTGTTTTTCGAATGTGGTTCCTTGATAAGTTGTCAGCCATTTGGGAAAGAGAATTCCCCCCCCCCCCCCCCCCTTTCTCTGAAGGTGTAGGTTTAGGAAGGAGAAAGGATCTCTCCCCCCTTGTATCATTATCTTTCCTCCTTAGAGGGTGTGATATCAACAGCCTTAGATTGTGGTTTCATCTTTAGTTGTTCTGGATAGATTCTCACTACACAGAGGTGTTAGGGGGTTAGTTATTGATAAATTGATCTCTTCCAACATGCATAGGTCCATCCTATAGTAAATGTGAAATAATGCTTTAAAGCCCCTACATTTAAGCCGTGCCATGTTGTTGACCTTTAAAGCTGTGTGGTTAAATGTCCTTAAAGCTGATATTTTTTCTCCAGAGGTCAGCTGGAAACATCAGAGTTCTTCAACGATCAGTCCAAGCAGCATCAAACAGAGCTGGACTCCATATTTATGGTGTGTACATCATCATTTCCAGTGGAGCACATCTATCTAGATATCATGGTAAAGTGTTTTTCAGTCTGTCTGATCAAACACAGGCTGTCCTCTAAACATTCAGATTGTCTTTGTGTTCCAGCTGCTGGAGGAGAACATTATCACCTTTGTGAAGAAGGAACTGAAGAGATTTCAGAAGGCTCTGAGTCAGGAGAACCCAGAACGTCACAGTGAGGATGAGGAGGTGTTGGTTGGTGAAGATGAAGAGCAGAGGAGCAGCAGAGAGGCTTTTGTGAAGATCACAGAGAACTTCCTGAGGAGAATGAAGCAGTACGAGCTGGCTGACTGTCTGAGGAACAGTAAGTTTTTCAAAGTAAAAAGGAAACGTAGATTTAAGATGATGGAGAGATGAAGAGGAGGTTTACATTTCCACACTCTGCTTTAATATTCTGCACATACCCACTGAACATCTGATGAGATTTTTGGATGAAACTGATGGAGGAAGAAGAACTGCACAGCCTCTCTTTTAGATTACAGCTTTTTGCAGGATCAGCTCATTCACATCATTTGTTGCTTGTTCTTTCAGGAACTCCTGCTTCAGTGTGCCAACATAAACTCAAGTCTAAGCTGAAGGAGAAGTTCCAGTGTGTGTTTGAGGGGATCGCTAAAGCAGGAAACCCAACCCTTCTGAATCAGATCTACACAGAGCTCTACATCACCGAGGGAGGGACTGGAGAGGTCAACGAGGAACACGAGGTCATACAGTTTGAAACAACATCCAGGAAACCACACAGAGCAGAAACAACCATCAGACAGGAAGACATCTTTAAATCATCACCTGGAAGAGATGAACCAATCAGAACAGTGATGACGAAGGGTGTGGCTGGCATTGGGAAAACAGTCTTAACCCAGAAGTTCAGTCTGGACTGGGCTGAAGGCAAAGCCAACCAGGACATCCAGTTCACATTTCCATTCACTTTCAGAGAGCTGAATGTGCTGAAAGAGAAAAAGTTCAGCTTGGTGGAGCTCCTTCATCACTTCTTTACTGAAACCAAAGAAGCAGGACTCTGCAGGTTTGAAGACTTCCAGGTGGTGTTCATCTTTGACGGTCTGGATGAGTGTCGACTTCCTCTGGACTTCAACAAAACTAAAATCCTAACTGATGTCACAAAGTCCACCTCAGTGGATGTGCTGCTGACAAACCTCATCAGGGGGAACCTGCTTCCATCTGCTCGCCTCTGGATAACCACACGACCTGCAGCAGCCAATCAGATCCCTCCTGGGTGTGTTGACATGGTGACAGAGGTCAGAGGGTTCAGTGACCCTCAGAAGGAGGAGTACTTCAGGAAGAGATTCAGAGATGAGGAGCAGGCCAGCAGGATCATCTCCCACATCAAGACATCCCGAAGCCTCCACATCATGTGCCACATCCCGGTCTTCTGCTGGATCTCTGCTACAGTTCTGGAGGATCTGCTGAAGACCAGAGAGGGAGGAGAGCTGCTCAAGTCCCTGACTGAGATGTTCATCTACTTCCTGGTGGTTCAGTCCAAGGTGAAGAGCATCAAGTATGATGGAGGAGCTGAGACAGATCCACATTGGAGTCCAGACAGCAGGAAGATGATGGAGTCTCTGGGAAAACTGGCTTTTGAGCAGCTGCAGAAAGGGAACCTGATCTTCTATGAACCAGACCTGACAGAGTGTGGCATGGATATGAGAGCAGCCTCGGTGTACTCAGGAGTGTTCACACAGGTCTTCAGAGAGGAGAGAGGACTGTACCAGGACACGGTGTTCTGCTTCATCCATCTGAGTGTTCAGGAGTTTCTGGCTGCTCTTCATGTCCATCAGACCTTCATCAACTCTGGAGTCAATCTGATGGAAGAAGAACAAACAGCATCCAGATCTACAATGACACAGCTCTACCAGAGTGCTGTGGACCAGGCCTTACTGAGCCCAAATGGACACCTGGACTTGTTCCTCCGCTTCCTCCTGGGTCTGTCACTGACCACCAATCAGAATCTCCTACGAGGTTTGCTGACACAAACAGGAAGTGAGTCAGAGACCAGTCAGGAAACAGTCCAGTACATCAAGACAAAGATCAATGAGGATCTGTCTGCAGAGAAGAGCATCAATCTGTTCCACTGTCTGAATGAACTGAATGATCGTTCTCTAGTGGAGCAGATCCAAGAGTACCTGAGATCAGGACATCTCACCACAGATGAACTGTCTCCTGCTCAGTGGTCAGCTCTGGTCTTCATCTTACTGTCATCAGAAAAAGATCTGGATGTGTTTGACCTGAAGAAATACTCTGCTTCAGAGGAGGCTCTTCTGAGGCTGCTGCCAGTGGTCAAAGCCTCCAACAAAGCTCTGTAGGTGAACTCACAACTGCACTGATAAAAGTAGTCTGTATTTAGAAACAGAAACTTATTTCTGCCTCTGTTTCTGTTCTAGACTGAGTGGCTGTAACCTCTCAGAGAGAAGCTGTGGAGCTCTGTCCTCAGTCCTCAGCTCCTCCAGTCTCAGAGATCTGGACCTGAGTAACAACGACCTGCAGGATTCAGGAGTGACGCTGCTGTCTTCTGGACTGGAGAGTCCACACTGCAGACTGGACTCTCTCAGGTTAGTGCAACAACAATGACAACTGCATCAAAGTCTACCAACTAGACAGGTTTGGGATGGGGTGTTGAAGACTCAATGTGCCAGGCCTGTATGTTGGTAAAGTAATGCCTCAGTTCCAGCCTTTTTCATGAGTCTGTTTTTGTCTCTGTGTCTGTAGTCTGTCTGGCTGTTTGGTCACAGAGGAAGGCTGTTCTTCTCTGGCCTCAGCTCTGAGCTCCTCCTGTCTGACAAAGCTAGACCTGAGTTACAATCATCCAGGAGAAGGAGGAGAGAAACTACTGTCTGCTCTACAGAAGGATCCACACTGCAGACTGGAGACACTGAGGTACAGACATAAAGACACAGAGAGACGGACTGTTACTAGCTACTAAAGTTGGCAATAAGCACTTCAGCTATACAAGAGCATTATGCCTTTATTTTGATTGGATAGTGGATGGATACAGTAGGAAACTGGATGGTGGTAGTGGGAAGGGTGACAGAAAAGAGCTGCAGGTTAGAATAAAACCCCCCATCCACTCTGATGAAAATAGCTTCTCCACATGGGGCACATTATCAAACAGCTCTCAGATGTGCTACTGCCACCATCTGGTGATAGTCCTGCATAACAAGCAGAAAAACTAAAGGAAAATGAAGTCAGATGAAAAATGAAAGTGTTTGAATCTATCCTGACCCATCCCTGATGTCTAAACTGGCTCTGTTTCTTCCTCCAGGCTGGACCATGGTGGACGGCACAGACTGAAACCTGGTCTAAAGAAGTGTGAGTGTCTGAGTTTTTGATTTGTGAGAACACAATGATGAATTTGACTCATGAATCAGGTAAGGATCTGAAGCAACAATGATTGAGGCTGTGTCTGAATCCATCTCAGTCTTTGGGTCTGAGAGTATGAACGTCCACGTTCACAATCACTGACATTCATCAAACAGAAACAGTTTTAGAGTTCTGAGGAGAGGAAACACTATGGCTCAGTCCCCATCAGTCCTTAGACCCACCCCTATGTTCCCCCTTCTGTCTACTGGGACGGGGTCCTGGTTCTGCTTGAATGGAGGGCTAGGGTGACAGTCTAGGACTACATCGACCTTCAAACTGAAGTTCAATAAATCATTTTAGGAAACTGACCATGTGGTTCAGAGAATTATAGTTGGTGTTGAAACAACTGTTCTGACTGTAGCCATGCTTTTGCACTGACAGTAGTGATTCTAATCATTTTGATTCAGATGTTTACTCATTACTAAAACCATCCCATCAGATGGCAACAAGGATTCTGCTGAGTATTGGTGGATGGAATATAGCGCCACACAGTGGACACAGGAGGCGAAATGAAACGCATGAGTCTAAAGTCAAAGCCATAGAAATGTCTGAACTTTGAACTGTTTGGTGTCTGTCTGTGATTGTGGAGCTGCAGCTCACTGTGGTCTGTTCACATTCAAATAGAAACAGGAAGTAGAATTTCAGGCCTGATAAACAGGATTCAGGGCTGAATATGAAATGTTAGTTTGACTCTGTCAGTAACCTTGTTTAGGAATGATCAGATGATAACTGTCAGCTGTGTTGTGTCTCCTTCTCCCCATCAGACGCCTGTGAGCTGGAAGTGGACACAAACACAGTGAACAGAAGACTCAAACTGTCTGACAACAACAGGACGGTGACACGTGTGGAGGAGGATCAGCCATATCCTGATCATCCAGACAGATTTAATAACTGGCCTCAGCTGCTGTTTCGGACTGGTCTGGTACTGCTGTTTCGGACTGGTCTGGTACTGGGAGGTCGAGTGGAGAGGAGATGTTAACGTATCAGTGAGTTACAGAGGAATCAGATGGAGAGGAGACAGTGATGAATGTGTGTTTGGATATAATGATCAGTCCTGGAGTCTGTACTGCTCTGGTGTTGGTTACTCTGTCCGTCACAACAACAGAGAAACAAAAATCTCCTCCTCCTCGTCTTCATCCTCTGGTAGAGTAGGGGTGTATTTGGACCATCGTGCTGGGTCTCTGTCCTTCTACAGAGTCTCCTCCAACAGACTGATCCACCTCCACACCTTCAACACCACATTCACTGACACGCTCTATCCTGGGTTTAGAGTTTGGTTCTCACCACCAGGTTCCTCAGTGTCTCTGTGTTCTCTGTAGCTCAGACTCTGCTGTCTAAATCCAAACCTTAGTCAGACTACACACCAGATGAGTGAAACTCCCTGATTAATCTGATTTATTTGTTAAAAGCTTGACAGTCATCTTGTATTGGTGTTTACATCTCTGTTTAACTACTCAGCAGTCATTTTTAAATGATCAAGTGTAGCACCTTATAATGTAATAAGGTCCTGCAAATGTAAAAATGCTTGAAAATGTAATCAAATTTGCACTTAACACGATCAAAAATGTATTAAAACCCAATAATGTAATAACTTTACCAATAATGTAATAAAATATTCTGACTGATATTGAAATAACATTTTACTGAGTCTTCTTTTTTTCAAAACTGATAATGTAATACTTGACAGATAATGTAATATATATGTCCATTTTCAGTCCAGAGTTCTACATTTTGTGTTTTAAGAATCTAAGAATGTTATATTCACTGGATTTGAAACAACAGGCTGACTATTGGGTTAAATTGCAGACCTTGAGTACCATGCAGCCATATGCACATATGCAAATACTCAGGGTAATGCAACTACATCCTGGTCTTACTGGGTGGGTGGTGGACTTACCTCCTTGGGAGACCAGAATTCCAGCTCAGATAAGCTTCTGAGCAGCACTGGAGAGCCCAGGTAATTCTTCTCTGAACGTACCTCTTCGCTTCACAGATTTCCAACAAATCACTACCTCATTAAAAAGAACCACAATCCAACAAAACAACTTTCAGTAACAATTCACTTGAAGAGGGTATACATATGCATTCATGACACCTACATACACATTACATGACACCTGACATAAACATAGGCCTACATATCCACTCATAAATGTTTTTTATATCACTTTCAATGTCAAATTGACATCTTACTCTGTCAAGTGACATAGTGGCCAGCTGACATACTATCATACCTATAATATATTATAAGATTTACCTGTATAAGACAGTCTCTCACAGTCCAACAGGTAGATCAGCTTGTATGTGGTCAATGCTGTAACAACTGGTTATTACGGTACTACATTACTGGTAAACAACATTATGATGAGTAGCTTACAAAATGAAACAGAACTGCTCCTGAACATTAAGTGGGTATCAAGTCAACTAAAATACATAGACTAGTTGTATGAATTGCAATTCATTGCATTGCAATGCTGAAACAGTCATTTAACAGTATCCATGTTCATCAACAATCTATTTCCAGTATATATCTTTGTAGTACCGTAGGCCTATGTTTATGTCAGGTGTCATGTAATGTGTATATAGGTGTTACAAATGCTTATGTATACACTCTTAGAAATTCCCCCGTTAAAAAACGGTAAACAACTGGCAGTAGGGTTGCCAGGAAGTTACTGTAAAATTAACGGTATGTTGCTGTAGCTGTAATTTACAGTTAGTTACCGTTTTTTTTATAAATACAGCAAAAAGCTGTTATTTTAAACCTTAACAGGAAAATACTGTTGTAAAGATTAGCAGTTTTCACCATTTATTTACACTTTTTCTCAAGAGGTATTGTGGCATAACCTTGCAAAGCAGATGGATATGCCCGTTTCCTTGTTATCCACTGGCGAATCCATCTTGTTAAGCTCCTGTCTGAACCATTTGGGCCCGGTTAGACAGTGACAGGACCAATCAGTGACAAGGGGCAGTACTTTCAGGCACGGCAGAGTCGTTACGTAAACAAACAGCAGCAGGAGCTGGTGCAGTTATGGAGGAAGAGATTAGCGTGGATGCTGCTTAAATGCCAGTTTTATCAGAACTTGACGACATCTCTTCGTCAAAAGAAGAACAAAGAACAGCAGTGAGTTGTTTTCTTTTCAAAAATGACAAAAGTCGAGTACTTACGTGTCTATAGTCGCCATGTTTCGTGCTATTCCTCACTAGCTGTGCACACGGAGCTCGATAGCAGCTACGTCACGTGTTTTGTTGCTCTCATTGGCCCGGAGAGATGTGACAGACCATTAATCCAATTACACTCCGAGTTTCTTTCAAATCCTCTGCCTTTTCTCAAATGATTCCTATTGAAGCTTTCCCAGATGCATGTGTGAAAAAAAATCCATCTGGCATGTCAGGTTAATTGTGGCAAACTGTGGTAAGAAATGGCTTACACATAAGCTGAATGAATTTGATAAGCTTTCGTGCAGTAAGCAGGAGCAACTATATAGGTACATACAGGCAGTGTAGTCTGCAACATTAACCCCCTCACTCATGGTGTGACACTTTAAAAGAACACCCCCCCCCAAAAAAAATCATGAACCAACAAACAAAACATGCACAATTACAACCCCGCAATGAAACATGAACATTAAAAAACATCAGAAGAGTGAATTCCCTTGCACAAAGTAATACCCAGAAGTCCCTGCTCCAGGTGACTGCATCCTGAATTGCCACAGTATATTTACAGATTTTTACTGTGAATTGTTGCAAAATACTAAAACTTGCTGTGAATTCATTTCTTTCTAGAAAAATTGACAAATTAAAAAGCACTCAGAGAACGCAGACCTCTGCCATTAGCTCTTTCTCCCAAAGGATAGAATCGTTTAAAAAATTCCTAGATCCAGACGGTGATCCGGATCACTCCCGAACCTATTCATTTCTTCCTTATGTCATTTCTGACATTTCCTGAACATTTCAATAAAATCCGTCCACAGCTTTTTGAGTTATGTTGCTAACAAGCAAACAAACCCTGCTGATCACATGATCTCCTTGGCTGAGGTAACAATACAATAAATGAATTATCTGAATTCAATTTTTAGCAACTGTTAAGATCAAGCTAATGTTAGCTGGCAAAGAATTGACTCACTCTGTGTGCCTGCAGTGTTTGTGCGTCATGTCACACTCTAGCTAATGCTAATTTTACAAATGACCTCAAACTTAGTAATTGATGGTTTTTGCCTATTCTAACTAGCAAAGCAGTAAGGCATTAACCTGTTTATTGTTTGGGTGGAGTTGGATAACAATGTGATTTCTAACTTCACTCTTCTTCCAAGCATGTGCTCTCACCTTCTTGTTCCCAAAAATGCAATGTAAAAATACAAGAAATTACTGTTTTCTTTCCTTGAAGCAGTAATATAGTAAAATACTGTTCTAAACCGTTATTATACAGGGTTGTCCTGTGTTTAAACATAACAGGATCTTACTGCTGAAATTTCCCCATAAATTTACAGCAATCTGTTAGATTGTGGATCCTCACAGTCCAAAGATGTCTCTCATTGTTTCCCTGGCTGACATTTTTCCTGACCTGAAGACTGTTTTTATTTCAGCTGGTTAGAGCTGTGATTAAAAGAAGACCAAACTCAAAGACAGTGGTCTCTGAGCTCATGGCAGATCTGATGACTTTTATATGCATCCACATTTTCAGTTATCAGCTACTTTTCTGTTGATGTACTGGAGCTTTGTAAGTAGTTCATTTATACTGGATGTATGAGAATGAAGTCTGTAATAAACTGACTGTTGCCCTAATGCTGGACTAATGATTGATAGCTGAAAGCAGTGAACATTTCATGAATACCCTTGTAGTATCAGCATTTGCATAGACTTGGTGCCCCCTGCTGGTGTAAGAGTGTAAAAGTAGTATTTGGTCATAAAGCAGCATCATTTAGTTATTTGTTTTTAGTTGATTCAGTGATTGTCTTTCAGCTTGTATATTTTGATGAATAGCTTTACTTCTGAGCCTTTTTCATTGGATCATGAATGCATGTCTGACATTTGAGACTAAACAAACAGCTTTAACATCAGATATCACAGCACAAGCTTGGCACAAAAGTAGGGATGTTACAGGTCAGTTATTTGAACCCTTGACAACTTTAGACCATGGAAACACTAACACACATGTACCATACCAAAACTGAAACGACCTCTGATGGTCCCTGGACTCCACTTTGAGAACCGCTCAAATAAACAGTGAGATAAACCCCAGCTTGGAGTCTGATGATCATAAAAATACTC